>NC_061856.1:16713757-16743757 GCF_019202785.1 Penaeus chinensis
GTGTGTGTGTGTGTGTGTGTGTGTGTGTGTGTGTGTGTGTGTGTGTGTGTGTGTGTGTGTTCGTGTGTGTGTGTGTGTGTGTGTGTGTGTGTGTGTGTGTGTGTGTGTGTGTGTGTGTGTGTGTGAATGTTTATGTGTGTGTATGTGTGTGTGTGTGTGTGTGTGTGTGTGTGTGTGTGTGTGTGTGTGTGTGTGTGTGTGTATTTGTGTAGGTGTGTGTTTGTGTGTGAGTTTTAACTAATAACAACAATAAATATAATACTGAGTCTATTTTTTGTATTGATATATTTATGTTTACAATTAAACACGAAAGTGCGAAGGGACATATTCTGAAGTTAGTTAAGTTAAGTTAAGTAAAGTGAAGTTAGTTAAGTTAAATATTTACCCCCCTAGCCATCCGCTCAGGCGTGGGCGATTGTGATTACAGTTTCACATATATCTGACATGGTACATTGTTCTCTAATTGTAGATGGCAAAATAAAAATATAAATCATACACCATACAAAAAAATATTACGTTGATATGCTTTTGCCACTGTGTTTACATGACACTGTTCTTTGTTTACGGCAGTGTTACATAGTAAATTTAGGATATATTACGAGTATAGCTTCCAATGTATCAGATGAAATGAAATATTCACATAGTTCTTCCTATCTCATGTAGGTGGTCTGAAAGGCTGTATCGCATGACATGCCGAGATATAGTGCTCTTGATTCATCTTCACTTCTTGCACCGTGCAGTTGCCAGTACATTCTATAACCTAAACGTATTCTGGCAATAACCACGACACATTGTCTGGTTTGACTTCGGTGCCACCCATAGGAAGGCTTGCTATCTCTATACAGATCGTAGTGCCTTATGGTACCAGCTTTCAGGCCTTTGAGTGTTCATCAGAGCTACTAGTTCTTCCTTATGAGATCTTTTAAATATACTCGTATGTGCAACGCCAGCAAAGGGCATCCCAAGATCCATGTTCACAGTGCCTTTGCTGCAGGCTTCCATGCTAATTTTGGTGTGAAGTTACCGTAGTTTTTCTCACCATGTTGGGCCTTGTAAATACAAGTGGTATATCGCTATATCGATACTACACATACATATATCCCACATTTAACACCACGAATGTTTTTTTTTTTTTACCATAATATTCATTCTTTACATTTTCATTCATGTTTATTCAGAGCCCTGCTGTTTCGTGAAGATTTTCCTTGTGAATTATGGACAAAACTCCCAACCAATGTATAATAACCTCTATATCCAGTGTCTGTCATTTGGTTCAGATTCAGCTATTACTATTTAATAGTGTAATGGTGCCAGTAGGCTTGGGACAAGGAAGCTATATAGAAAGATCCTAATTAAATGACGTTAGAGAATATACATCTATACTGTCAGTGAGACAAAATCCAACTTGATTCGAAGTTTGAAGTTTCTTATTACTCCACGTTCCTGGGTTGAGAATCCCTGCTGTAGTTAAATTGTGTCGACATATTTCTAACCACAGCACGGATGGCTTCACTCAGGTTGGCTAACTTGCGTCTTGTTATGCCGCACTTTCGCTGCATCTCCTCATTTCTTCCTTGTCTGTTTCCCTTTCTCTCTCTCTCTTTCTCTCTCTCTCTCTCTCTCTCTCTCTCTCTCTCTCTCTCTCTCTCTCTCTCTCTCTCTCTCTCTCTCTCTCTCTTTCTCTTTCTCTCACTCTCTCTCTCTCTCTCTTTCTCTTTCTCTCACTCTCTCTCTCTCTCTCTCTCTTCTTTTTCTTTTATATCTTTTTCTTTAGAAAGTATGAATGACGTATATTTTTTCTTTTCTTTTCTTTTCTTTTTTCATTTTTACATATATCTATTTTTTGTTTTTGTTTAGTAAGTATGAATGAGTGTGCTAATTATATAGATTATGCAATATAAATGATGATTAAAGGGGTAATTTTGATAATGGAGATGATGATGATGGTAGGAATTAGGATGGTGATGATTATGGTAACCATGGTGATGATATTTATAGTAATGGAATTGTAGTCGGAATGATAATGATAATGATGATAATAATAATGATAATAATAATGATAATGATAATAGTAATAGCAGTAGTAGTAGTAATAGTAGTAATATCAATAATAATAATAATAATAATATTGATAATGATAATAATAATTTAGTAGTAGTAGTAGTTGTAGTGATAAATAATAATGATAATGATGATGATATATGATGGTAATAATAGCAATATTAATAATAATATTAATAAAAATAATAGTGATGGTAATGATAATAATGACGTTAATAAAATGACAACGGAAATCACAAAGATTAAAAGTAATGATAGCAATGAAACTTAAAAAAATAGTTATAATGTTATATGCCAGACGCAATAACTACAGCCTTATGAGAGTTATTTCTACGTTATTTCTTATATCAACTTTAACAGTAAAAATGATGATCACAAAAATAGATAGTATAATAACAGATAACATTTTAAGATAAAAACAGTGAAATGATGATACCATGACAGCTCCAGTGACTGGAATACCAATGTAATGGTGGCAATAACGATACAATTATAACATTATATCACCGTAAGAGCAACTATCACTGTTCGCATATTCGTCACTATCAGTAAAGTCCCCTATCACTCTCATAATCATATCACTGGGCTATTTATTCCTTTCATTCTCCCCCATTTCTAGGGAAAAAAAAATAAAAGTGAAAGAGATCTGCCATAAATTTCCATGAATGACGAGGAGGAGAAGTTTTTTTAACGCCTCTCTTGTTCTCAGTCGCGAGGGAAAAAAGCGACTTTACGACAAGTTAGTTATGGCGTAACACCTTACACGGTGCAACGTCATAATATGTCGTGCATCTTCCCTCGTTATTGCAGGTGGATTGCAATAGCGCCTGGGGTGTCATTGTGACCCTTTCGAGACGTCTTGGTTCACGTGTGCATAACTGTTTGCAATGTCTTGTGAGAGAGAGATTTGTGTTAATGGTTTCGTGTAAAAGCTAGCGTCTTCTAGGTAAAATTAGGTTAATTTTGATATATTATGATTTTTTTTCCTGGCGTTTGCAATTTCTCCTTCTTTTAGTCTCTGTGTGTCGGTATGTCTTCTCTCTCTCTCTCTCTCTCTCTCTCTCTCTCTCTCTCTCTCTCTCTCTCTCTCTCTCTCTCTCTCTCTCTCTCTCTCTCTCTCTCTCTCTCTCTCTCTCTCTCTCTCTCTCTCTCTCTCTCTCTCTCTCTCTCTCTCTCTCTCTCTCTCTCTCTCTCTCTCTCTCTCTCACTACACACATAAAATGACAGACAGATGAGACAGCCAGAGAGAGATGCTGTCAACATGTCTCTAGAGCACACCGTAATGTCATAAGAAATAGATGGAGATATATTTCTTTTTATTCTATCTTATCTTATTTTTGTTTCCGTCCGAGAGAACAATGCCCAATAATGCCTCTCCAGAGATGCACATTTGGGCCATTTTTTGAGCGCAACAGATGGGGACACTTGGCTGTGTAACACTCGGTTGACATATAATTCTTGTAGGTACAACTTATTATTATTTTATTATTGTTATTATTATTATTATTACTGTTGTTGTTGTTGTTACTATTTTTGTTTTTGTTCTTGTTCTTAATACTATCATCCTCATCATTATTACCATTACTGTTTTGTTGTTATTATTATCATTATTATTATTAGTATTATTATTATTAGTATTATTGTTATTATTATTATTGTTACAATTACACTATTTACTATTTTTGTCATTTCTATTACTGGTATTATAAGCTGCACTCTTACTATCTTTGTTTTTCCTTTTTACTTATATCAATTACCATTATCAAATTTGTTGCCGCTTTGATAACGGTAAACTCTTTTTCCTTCTACGTCGTTATAGCACAAGCACAGCAACATCCCTACCCCCCCCCCCCCTCTCTACCCCCCCCTATATGTTTCGACTCTACTTAACACTCACAGCCAACATTCCTGTGCCTGTGAGGACCGTCAGTGTCCCCTCAGGTGGTTTTCCATTAGTGCCAATGCCCCTTGATCGAGTGCCACTTGAACTCGCGTTGGTTATCTTCGTCGTGTTTCCGATGCTTTTTTTTGTTTACCGTTTTGAGAATTGGGGGAGAGGGGGGGGGTAAGGAGAAGGAGAAGGAGAAGGAGAGGGAGGTGGAGGCGGAGGAGGAAGGAGGAGATTGAGAGGAAGGTGGAGGTGGCAAGGGAGGGTTAGAGGGAGATGGAAAGAGAGAGAGGAAGAGGAAGGGAAGGAGAAGGAGAGAGAGAGGGAAAGGGAGAGGTAGAAGAAGGATGAAGTGGGATGTAAGAGAGAGAGAGAGAGAGAGAGAGAGAGAGAGAGAGAGAGAGAGAGAGAGAGAGAGAGAGAGAGAGAGAGAGAGAGAGAGAGAGAGAGAGAGAGAGGAATGGGGGGAATAGGAGAAGGAGAGGAAGAAGGAGAAGGATAGAGAGGGAGAGAAAGAGACAGACAGACAGATTGGCTGACAGACAAACAGAGACAGATATAAAAGTAGAGGTAGATGCCGTTTTAGAAAAGCGCCTCTTTATTTTTTTCGTACATTGAAATATCATACTTGTGCCTTTTTATCACTGTTACCCCATTACTTCAACTGTCATTGAAATCAGTAATCAATGAATTAAGAAAACAACATGATATTAGTGATAATGATCATTCCATCATCTCAAAGATATTAACGACAATAACAAATACAACTACACCTACTCATTTACCTGGAAAGGAGGGAATGAGGTGGGAGTATGGTAGAGGATGGGGGGGGGGGGAGAAGGGAGGGTCACGAGGTCACAATACAAGAGAGGGAAGGGGGGAGGGGGAGGAGGAGGTCGAGTGGGTTGCAATCTGCCTCTCCTCCTGAGTGGGGGCGACTGTGCAACTCTGTGTGATGCTTCAAGTTCTACGAAAATAAGTACGGCCATTGCAGCTTGCAAATGATGTCATTGTTGCATTTAGTATTTTATTGAATTTGTTTTTATTTTTATCTATTTTTATTTATGTATGAGTGTTTACGCTGTACGTAAACTGAATGGATCTTTGTTTATCCTTGTCCTAAATGTTTGCTCATTGGATTTTTGTTAAGTTTTCATGCGTTTTATTCGTTGTTTTGTATAAACATATAACTATGTATATGTAAACCCATAGAATTACCCTAATTATATTTTTTCCATTGCAGGTAAGGGATGCAGGATGAAACAGTGGCTTCTTGATACGTTGAGATTCTTAGACATGTATTAAAGAAACTGTCATAGTAAGTTAACGAAAACTGTATATATATAGCGAAATGGAGATAACTAGTGTGCAAAAATATGTCGTCAATATAATTGTATGTAACATGCTCTTATAAAGCATGTGTATGTTATTTGAGTCTAGGTATGTTTCTCTAAAAAAATATTTTTATTATCACGTTTGTGCGCGATAATGCTAGATTTACACATGTCCCCCCTAAAAATTCACGCTTTCGAGTATTACGTTTTCTGTGTTGCGTGAAAGCTGAACCAAATTATGGGACCAACTAAAGAAAACATTATAATACTCATTTGAGTCGCTTTAATCATATAACGAGTAAGAAAATAATCATAAACGCATGTATACACAAGATATACACGATGATAACAGGCTGAAAGACCTATTCATTGTGATTAACAAAATGCATTAAAGCTTGGCACATTATATATGCGCGTATATAGTATATACACTCGTATCATAGAATGTGCAAAGCGTCATTGATTCTGATTCTGATTTTATTATGCAGTGAGTCTGTGAGTGTAGAGAAAAATATTAACATTTCTACGCAATGGATATATTACTTATCGCTTGAAGATTTTATAAATTAGTGACAATAGGTTACCACAATCACTTGGAAACAAAACTACACACAAAGACATATAAATTATTGGTCAGCCATGGAAGATCAAAAGTCAAATAATTAAGGTATGGTAATGTCAGAGATAATGTATTGACGACGTTGGGAACGTAGATAATCGATGATCTTCAGGTAATAGTCTGAGAGCAGAGAAACATTTAAACCTTTTAATTCTGATTGCAGTCGATAACGGTTCAAAGGAAATTGCAAAAGGAAGAAAACGATTATTGAAGACCGTTTAAGATCGCTGTAACTGTGAATAGGTAGTATTGCATTGCATGAAGTGAATAAACGAAGAAAACTATCTATTTCAAGCTAAAGAAAGAATGTTGCAGGCCAAGAGATCTAGCACATGTCATGGGTCGGGGACCTGAAATCCGATAGATAGCGTGATCGACACATGTAACGCTCTCTTGCGCATACAGCTAACAATATCCAAGAATAGGCACGAACAGATTTGAAAGTAACCAAAAAAGTGAATGTATTTCAAATTAGTAAATGACAGGACACTAGGCGGCTGCAATGAAGTTCCAAATCACACCAGCAATTTGGCTTGAAAAGGCGCGACCTCATTTTGATATTGGTTATACGATATCTTGGCAAAGAGATAATGCGTTTAAACCACTTGGCCAGTACTAACGGTCCAGCAGAAATGTAGGGATGTGAGGGTGTACTGTCTGCACGGCTGTCACATATTAAACTCTAGGATATGTGTTGTAACGGCTGTGCTTATGTTTTAAAGGGTGTGGTAGTAACGTTTAGACACAAGCATCGGTCTCGCAAGCGCAGAGAGGCGTAATACTTGAGTAAAATCGAGAAGAATTTTGACCCCTTATTAACGGGCACTATGAAAGTGTCTGGCGAAGATAAGGACAAGGCATCAGAATTAAAAAAAAAAATATATATATATATAGATAAATACACACACACACACACACACACACACACACACACACACATATATATATATATATATATATATATATATATATATATATATATGTGTGTGTGTGTGTGTGTGTGTGTGTGTGTGTGTGTGTGTGTGTGTGTCTATGTATATATCCGGCCTCATCTTGTGTCATGCGTGACTTGTATCTCGGTCCCATGAAATTTCACGAACGCAGTCGCCGGGTTGTTTTAAAAGCGGCCATGATCCTGCGTTTTCTCTTTTGCGTTCACTAACATTGCATTTGCTCGTTCCTTCTAAATGCCTTTTCTTTTGAATGTTTGAAAGAAGATTTATGCGATGCACTTACTAGCTCATCTAAACTGACAGTGTGATGACAAAATTTGATGAAAATATATTGCATTTTCATAATTTTGTGTATAAATGGGTGTGATTTTTTTTTTTTTTCTCCAAAAGAAACATGCAGACTTATTAGGATGTTTAAACATGTGGACAGATAAGCTACTTAAGATGCATAAATATATAGTGACATACTACAATGCCGTTTCTATTCATAGTTTGATTCATAACATATGAATATCTTCATATAAGAGACACTCCATTCTGCTGATAGTGTTAGGACCTTCGTTGCAAGGGCGACAGTGCAAGGAATACTGAATTGCAAGATTGCGTATTGTTGCAGAGCAGAATGTATGCAGTCATCCCCTTGCACAGATATTGCGATGTAGCTGAGACGTCGCTGTGCGTTACAGAATTCCTTTATCGTATTCAAAGTTACCTCGCAGTCTGTGATGGAAATGATAATGGTGATGCCAATAACAGCTAAGGTAATAATGCTAGTTAGACTTATACTAATGGTTATGACGATGATCAAAACTATAATAACGATAAAGCAAATGACGATAGCAATAATAAAAGCTATGATAATGATGATGATAAACAGTAATGATCATTTGATAACATTGAAAGAAATAATGATACAGTGTAACAATAACAATTAACAGAAACACCACACGACATATCCAGTTCAGGGTAAAGGGGCGAAGGGGAAGGGGGGGGGGGGGGAGAGTGCCATGGAGGTGTGGCACAGTGCCCCGCGTGAACGTTAGTAACAGACACCAGTAGACAGTCACAACGAGCTAGTGGCCGTTAGACCTGCGTGTGCAATTGTTTTATTAAGGGAAATTGTGTCTTTTAGGGTGGGGGTGGGTCACGTCTGTGCTTTTAAATTTTGCCTTTTAAATAAGTCCAACGGTTGGATAGATTTTTTTAAAGCCTTTGTGTGAGGGTTTTAAGAAAGATATTTTAAATATTGTTTATTTGTTTATATGTTGTCTATTTGTCTATTTATCTGTTAATTATTACTGTTGTCATTATCATTATTATTATTGTTATTATTATTGTTGTCATTGTATTGTTATTATCATTATTATTATTATTATTATTATTATTATTATTATTATTATTATTATTATCATATTTAAATAATTTTTAAAGCGAAGTGCTTCGACTAACGTATAACCTTTGAATGTATATGGTAATCTTATATTTTCTGCACAAATTATCAATAAGCCTAACGAGGAAAATATTAAATATATGATTTCCAAATGATCTGCCGAACCACCACGGCAAGATGGTAGCATGCAGTAATTAAATATAGATACACATGCAGAGATAAAAAGGTCACGATATATACGTATGTGTGGGTGTGGGTGAAAGAGAGAGAGAGAGAGAGAGAGAGAGAGAGAGAGAGAGAGAGAGAGAGAGAGAGAGAGAGAGAGAGAGAGAGAGAGAGAGAGAGAGAGAGAATGAGAGAGAGAGAATGAGAGAGAGAGAATGAGAGAGAGAGAATGAGAGAGAGAGAGAGAGAGAGAGAGAGAGAGAGAGAGAGAGAGAGAGAGAGAGAGAGAGAGAGAGAGAGAGAGAGAGAGAGAGAGAGAGAGAGAGAGAGAGAGAGAGAGAGAGAGAGAGAATGAGATCGATAGATAGATAGATAGAGAGAGAGAGAGAGAGAGAGAGAGAGAGAGAGAGAGAGAGAGAGAGAGAGAGAGAGAGAGAGAGGAGAGAGAGAGAGAGAGAGAGAGAGAGAGAGAGGGAGAGTAGATAGGCCGGAGAGATGACAGAGAGAGTGCAGAGCAGAGAGAGAGAGAGGGAGAGTATATAGGCCGGTAGAGATTGACAGAGAGAGTGCAGAGCAGATTACCAGCATCATGAATACTGAGAGCGAATGTTTATTCATTTCCTCTGGCGACTGAGCATTAATACATCGCCATGGACAGCAGATTCAAACTGGATTTATCCCCAAGGTCGGCTGCCACATGTTAAATGGATGATCACATGAAACAGTTGTAATTAACTTAATTGATATTATCCGTAGTCTGTTATTTCAAGATCTAAACTGTTTATTGGTGAAGTTTATTATGATGAGGAATTTGGAAAATGCAATGTATCTATCTTGAATTATTTTCTTAATTTCCCTGATTATCATTCACGTCGCGATAGACGTAATTGTCATTGGTCAGTAACGTTCTTCTCATCTACCATGACCTTGCAACCATTGAGCGTTGCAAGGCGTCGTTTAAACTTCCCTGGCAAACACAATTTCGTCTGAAAATTAGTTTTAATCTTCGAGAAATTTAAATGTCATCGGACTCACGAGACCCGTACACTTGTTTCCGAAAGAGGGAAGCCTTAAGGGTCAGATTTGCGTATGGGACGGATGGAAAAGGAACCTTAAGGTCTCGCAGGTCAGCTTTCAGTTTGAATCGCGGGGGGCTGGCGGGCGTACGACTCAATGTTTTCTTCTTTTCTTTTCTGTTATATATCAATTCCCACGTATATAACTGCTGCCGGTTTTTCTTTTATAAAAACACATAATCGAAAACACGCACTCATCATTACAATCATACCGAAAGTTCATCAATAGAGAAGAAGCCTAAGAAATTAGAGCAGCGAAACTGTCGTACCGGAGAAAACACGGCGTGGTAGCGTGGGTACTCGAAGCGAACCTCAGAAAGTAATCAGTTACTCGGGGAGTTGGTGGTGGGAGGAAGTGTGCTTCTGTGTGGGGGAAACTTATTTCTCTCAAGAAAGCTGTTTTGCGGGATGGATTTACACATGATGAAGATAGTGTAGCTCAGACACACGCTAGTAAGAGAAGGACTTTGAAAAAAAAAAAAAAAACTGCCTCTTGCACTGTGATACACGAGATTACTATTTAAAAGAGATATAACGTTTTGCTGTGTTTAATGTGTTCATCATGAAACAAATCACCGTGAAACACTCTTACAGGACGATGCGAAAGAGACAGGTAAGGAAGACTTGTTATCACTTCATTTTTTTCAGGAGAAATGTCGAAGAACCAAGTTATTTAGTTCATCTCCGAAAACCACCTGTTATTAAGGGGGTCTGTGATAGCCTCCAGCATAGGCCTAGAGGAAAACAAGAAAGTCGTAATTCCATTTATCTCGACCATTTGAGACCCAGAGATCGACAGGGGAATCAAAAATTATATAAAGGCCAGATGTAGATTTGT
The DNA here is from genome assembly GCF_019202785.1 of Penaeus chinensis. Lineage (NCBI taxonomy): Eukaryota > Metazoa > Arthropoda > Malacostraca > Decapoda > Penaeidae > Penaeus > Penaeus chinensis. Next base: position 16,724,082 of record NC_061856.1, read on the forward strand.
TTAAATCGTAAATATCATATCCTTTTCTCAATCTATCGTTTTCTTTTCCATTTTTCTTGGAAGAAGTGACTCACCTTTGAAGACCTGACTCACCTGTTACTCACCACCTCTTCCTTACCTTTGCGTGGGATACGAAGGGACAGAGAAAGATTTTGAGGAATGATAAAAAAAAAACTTATTTATACGGAGGGAGGCGTTGAAATTCCCACCAGGTATCTCCGTTGGAAGGGAGGCTTAGATACGCTGGTAGGGTGGCAGGTGGTTTTTTTGTTGTTGATTTTAGGTAGTTTGGGTTCGAATGTAAAGTTTGGTGTGATTTTTTTTTTTTTTTTTGTTTTTTGCAATGTAGCGAAGACTTCTCAGAAGAAATAGTGCCGTTGCTGTTATTGCTGTCAGTTGTTGCATGTTCCTTTTTTTAAATGTCATAAAACAACAACAACAACCGTGTGTTCATGGATTTGGTTGTTGGGAGAAAACAAATTTGTTTTTGCTTATGGACAAGTGAGTGTGGATGTACTGGGAAACGGAGAGACATCTTTTGCAACATTATTGTTTGTGGCAAGTGTTATGGTGTAGTGTGCTCCTTTTAAAAGCGTTTGTTTGTATCTCAATTTGGCTTCCTTGTTTCCTTTTTCTTTTCTTCCTTTCTTGCTTATGCTCTCTCTCTCTCTCTCTCTCTCTCTCTCTCTCTCTCTCTCTCTCTCTCTCTCTCTCTCTCTCTCTCTCTCTCTCTCTCTCTCTCTCTCTCTCTCTCTCTCGCCCTCCCCCTTCCGTCTTCATGTATCTATTCTGCGTCTCTCTTCCCTTTTCTCAGCCAAAAGATAACTGTGTCTACAGTCTGAAGAGCAACGAATGAATTATATTTATTAAAGAAAATGAGTTGGAATGACACGCGAGCCGGCATCCGGTGTGATTTGCATGCGTAATGACAGCCGCGAGAATAATACAAGAGAGAGGAAAATTAATGACAAGCAGTTTGAATGACAGACAAGCGTGAAAATCAAGGCTAAAAGGTGTGTGTGTGTGTGTGTGTGTGTGTGTGTGTGTGTGTGTGTGTGTGTGTGTGTGTGTGTGTGTGCGTGCGTGTGCGTGCGCTCGTCTTTACTGTTTTTTCCCTTTTTCCTTTTGTGTGCATATGTGTTTGCATTTTGATCTCTTTACGTGTGCATGTATTCACACTGCATGTGCCGTGCGCGTGGGCGTATCTGACCTGTGACCTATCTTTGCCCTAATCGAAAAGTTCACGTATAATGTTAACAAACCATTTTTCAAGCACAGTGGTCATTCAAATCCAAAGTTCAGTCTCCACCTTCCTTTCGCGAATCGGGAAAGGGAAATAACTACGTTCAGCTTTGCTTTTAGTTCGTGAATCTTACAAAAAAAAAAAAAAAAAAAAAAAAAAAATCACAGCTGACCACACGAAATAAAAAGTTTATCGTTATCAGTAAGAGTGGGCATGTACTGGGAGAGCGTCACGGCCGTCGGGTATTTCACAAGGGGTGAGGGGGGGGGGGGGGTAAAGGGAGGAGGGGGCGGGATGGGGATTAGGACGAAGGCATTGGATTTGGATACCTCTCCCCCCCCCCCTTACCTTCCCTTTCCCTCTCGTGTCTTTTTACTATTCATTTTCTATAGAAGAAGAAAATCTTGGCTATTAGGGTCATGTGTATTTTTTTATTAACAGATTTTTTTTCCTTTTTCCACATAAACGTGCTCGCAGGCTCTATTAATTACTGTTACGTGTTATCGCTGACACGGGTTTGTTTAGCCTCTTGTTAGGTAGTTTGTAATCTTTTACTGTCGATAATTTCCACGTCTTTTCGTATAAGCGGCGAGTGGTGCTGAATGTTTAGGGAAGCTGCCGTACTGTACATGACACCCTGTATATAACACCCATGTTTTTTCAGCTCCCAAGGACCATTATGAGAATTTCTGTTTTGTTTGAAGAATTGCATGTGTAATGACACTGGAATCTGTTTGCCTTTTACTTCCTGTTGCCATAAACGAAGGACTTGTGTTTAGACTTTTTTATACGTAAGGCATTTTTTTGTTGTTGTAGTTGTTGTTGATTTCAGGTAGTTTGGGTTCGAATGTAAATTTTGTTGTGGTTTGTTTAATTTTTTTTTTTTTTTTTTTTTTTTTTTTTTTTTGTAATGTAGCGAAGACTTCTCAGAAGAAATATTGCCGTTGCTGTTATTGTTGTCAGTTGTTGCATGTTCCTTTTTTGTAAACGTCATACAAAAACAACAACAACCATGTGTTCATGGATTTGGTTGTTGGGAGAAAACAAATTTGTTTTTGCTTATGGACAAGTGAGTGTGGATGTACTGGGATACGGAGAGACACCTTTCGCAACATTATTGTTTGTGGCAAGTGTTATGGTGTAGTGTGTCCCTTTTAAGAGCGCTTATTTGTATCTCAACTTAGCTTCCTTGTTTCCTTTTTCTTTTCTTCCTTTCTTGCTGATCTCTCTCTCTCTCTCTCTCTCTCTCTCTCTCTCTCTCTCTCTCTCTCTCTCTCTCTCTCTCTCTCTCTCTCTCTCTCCCCCCAACTATATTTTTTCCTTCTTTCTCTAAATAAGGAAAAGGATCACTTGTATTATTTCTGTCTCTCCTTGTCTCCCTCTTCTGGCAAATTCCTTTCACCGTTTGCCTCGCCTTACATGGTCCCTGCGAAGCCCACAGTCGCCCAGAGGTTTCCAGAGCTGGGGCTGAGTGAAGCCCTCTCCCCGTACATGGCAAGGCGAGAGAACTTCATGCGTGTGTGTGAGGGAATGAATGACAGAGCGAGTGGACGAAAGAAAGAGGTAGGGATAGACACAGATATATATATATATATATATATATATATATATATATATATTATGTATAGATAGATAAATAGATATATAGATGAATAGATATAAAAACATGTATATAAGATAGATAGATACAGGTAGATAGATTGATGCAGATAGGTAGAGGCAGATATAGATATATGATAGAGAGATAGGTACGAGTATATGCTAAATATATATATGATATAGAGATAAATATATGAGATACACACACACACACACACACATATATATATATGTGTGTGTGTGTGTGTGTGTGTGTGTGTATATATACATATATATACATTTAAATATATACATATATACATATATATGTAGAGAAATATCTAAATACGTAGACAGAGAGAGAGCAAAGGAGGGGAGAATGTGAGACGAGCGATTTCACGTGGCCAAGACGAGGACCCGCGTGTCCCTCCAGGAAAGGGAAGAGAGAGGACCTTGCGAGTCGTTGTGCGAGTTGCGAGTTATTCTTGGCAAATGCATTTCTGATGGCGTGCATATCCATGGCATATCATGGTTTGTAGTTTGTTCGTGGTTTGGCATTTTTACGTTCTTTTGTAGGCCTGTTTGTGTTTGTTGTGTTTAGATATTATTGTTTCGTGAATTTGGTGCGTTGTTGGGTTATTATATGTGATGATATTGTAATGTGTTGGCCGTTATATTATTTATTTATGTATTAATTCCTTTTATATATATGTATGTAGGCTAATATCATATTAACAAGAGAATACATATTTTGCATGTTCCGCATATTTTCATAGTAGGGCTTCACCATTTATTTATTTTTTCTTATTCGTATATGTATAATCTTTAGAGGATTTTTAAAAATATATAAATGTATGTTTCAATAAGTAATGTATGTTTTATGCATTATTTTCTTCTTTATTTGTTTTTTTTTAGTGATAGGATTATAATAGGTTTCCCCGTCCAGAGAAATCGATATTTATCCGTCTTTACATGCACATATTTTCATATATTCTGTGAACATATTTACAACACATTTCTCCCATGTATTTGTATGTCGTCCTCTAATAACTGAGACGTCAGTGTGGCGGGCCAGCTGATGTCGGATTGACTCGCCGCAACGGATACATGTCATTACGGTGATACTCTGTTCCACTAACCATATGTGTTGCGTTTTAGCCACTTTTTGCCCCCGAGTTCAGTCGTCGCAGGGGAGGGCTAGACGACAATGAGGGTTAAATATGATGATAATGAATAATAGCTATGTGAGGGTGATGATAGTGAATAATAGCTAAGTGAGGGTGATGCTAGTTATAGTAGCTAAGTGAGGGTGATGATAATGAATAATAGGTAGGTGAGGGTGATGGTAGTGAATAATAGCTAAGTGAGGGTGATGATAGTGAAAAATAGCTAAGTGATGATAGTGAATAATAGCTAAGTGAGGGTGATGATAGTGAAAAATAGCTAAGTGATGATAGTGAATAATAGCTGAGTGATGATAGTGAAAAATAGATGAGGGTGATGACTGCTTTATTCGCTTGTAGCAAAGAGGGTTGCGAGAAAAGTGGGTGTTAATGGTGGTTAGCATTGCTGCTTTCCATTCCAAGGTGAAAGTCGGGTCGGTGTTTGCGTAGCTGTGGGTCTGGTGTTTGGGTTACGTTGAGTTCTAAAAGCAAGTGTTTGCTGTTGGTGTTGTGGCATAGCAGATGCGATTCGGCGAAAGTGGTTGCCTGCTATTCCGAGGCGGCGCGGGAGGAGGAGATATCGTGTAAAAGTGAAGACAGTGTTTTTTTTTCTTCTTTGTTGTTGTTGTTGTTGTTGTTGTTCTTCATAGTCTTTTTTTCTTAGTCTTCTTCGTCTTCTTCGTCTACTTCTTCTTCTTCTTCATAGTCTTCTTCGTCCTGTTCTTCTTCGTCTCCTTCTTCTCCTCCTTTTTCTTCGTCTTCATTTCTTCTTCGTCTTCATTTTTTTTCTTCGTCTTCTCCTTCTGGGAATCTGGGTAAGTTAGTTTTTTTGATGCGGGCGTGCTTCTTCCTCTTTCATTTTTCTATTCTATTCGTGTTCTTTCTTTCCTTTTTCTTCCTCCTTGTCCTCGTCCGGTCCTTCATTCTTTCTCTCCGTCTCCATCTTCTTCCCTCTCCGTTTGTCTTCGTCCTTGTCCTGTTCATTATTATTTCTCTCATGCCTCTCCTTCTTCTTCTCCTCCTCTTCCTCCTCCTTCTCCTCCTCCTCCTCCTCCTCCTCCTCCTCCTCCTCCTCTTCCTCCTCCTCCCCCTCCTCCTCCTCCGGTTTTTTCTACATTTCCTTCACTTCAGGGGAAACCGGTTCGTGCTTTTAAGTTTGTGTGGAGGTGTGTTTGGAAAGCAACAACCCGCGCCCAATCTTTGACTAGTTTGGGTGTGGGCGGCGAGGAGAAAACCCGCCCGCGCTCCTGTTGCATCGGGGCGTCGGGGGATGAGAGAGAGAGAGAGAGAGAGAGAGAGAGAGAGAGAGAGAGAGAGAGAGAGAGAGAGAGAGAGAGAGAGAGAGAGAGAGAGAGAGAAAGTGACTGTTAGAGAAGCGAGGCGAATGAAATAAGAGAAGAGAAGAGAAGAGAAGACAGAAACGACAAAGAGACAAAGACGTCCTCATACTCTAGGCAGAGTTAGGAGTACCTGAAGGACAACCCCGTCCCTACCCAGAAACAATGATGATAATAGTAATGATAATAACAATTATAATAATAAAAATTATAATAATAATAATAATGGTAAAGATAATGATAATGATAATAATAATAACAATAATAATAATAATAATGATAATAATAAAAATAATAATAATAATAATGATAATGATAGTGATAATAGTAATAATAATAATGATAATGATAATAATAATAATGATAATGATAATAACAATGATGATAATAATAATAATAATAATAATAATAGTAATAGATACCACGCCCATACACCGCTCTGATACCGAATGTCCCCTCAAGGGACGACCCAGAACCCTCGATTCCCTATCTTCGGCAGTGCCAGGTAGTGAGAGCATCGAAGGTTAACTGGTGGTCAGGGAAGCGGCCCGGTTGATCGAGGTGGGGTGGGGGGAGGGGCGGGGGGAAGGAAGGAGGGGGAGGGAGCCCGGACCTGGTTTCGTCTCCACGGGATTAAGATAAAAAAAATGGTGTTGATTTTGGTGAGACTCGTTCGTTATTGTCCTTGCTGTGAGTTATTCGTTTGCTTTTGTTTGTTTGTTTGAAGATGAGGATGGGGTATTGGAAAGGGGATAAGATTATTTCATGATATTTTCGGTTTTGTATTTTTATCTTGTAAAAAAAGAGACTATACATGGCGTAATGTAGATTCACGTGTAGGCCTATATACACAGAATATAACTTTATAACTTTAGAATAAAATTGCAAAATAAGCGAAGTGAAAACCCCAATTAGCACCCGGCTAACCCCCCCCCCCCCCCCCCCCTTGGCGTTGGCCGTGCATGAGGAAAATTTCGAAAAGAAAATTGCAAACAGAACAACGAAGGGAAGAACAAGAAAACGCACGATTATGCCCGTTTCATGTGTTTATTCCTTCTTCCCTTCAATGAGAGGCAGGAGGAGGAAATTTGTCTCCACAGCATCATGCAAAAGGACACTTTAGTATGCATGAAGGACGCTCTTGTTGCATGTCGAGGGGGGGGGGGGGGGGGAGTAAATGGGGTTATGTAAGAGTTTGATTTTTATTTTTGTTTGTGTGTGTTTTTTTTTGTTTTTTTTACTTCGTTTATGTTATTTTGTTTTATTTATGCATTTTATTATATTTAAACGTTTATATATTCGTGTATTTATTTGTTATTGTATGTTTTGTTCTTTCTTTCTTTTTTTTCTTTTTTTTTACCACGAGACATATTTGTTTGCTGTTCGGGTCATAGGCCTACACCAGATGAGGGGGGGGGGGGTAGGGAGAGCAGGTCCTTCGCATGACGAGCATTTTAAGTTCGGGACAATGGCGTTATCCTTCGTGCATGACAACTGACGGAGTGTTTTTTCTGTCTTGTCTGTTTGTCTGTCTGTCTTTCTGTCTCTCTATCTCTCTTTTCTTTTTTTCTTTCTTTCTTTCTTTCCGTTTCCCTTTCTCTTTCTCTTTATCTCTCTCTTTATCCTTCCCCTTTATCCTTCTTTTTATCCCGCCCACCCACCTCCAAGTAAACCTCCCAACGAGACGTGACGCAGTTATGTCACCGTCCTCCTCGACTCCCAAAATATTTTCTTTTTTTTAAGCAATTGTACACAAGTGCCACTCACTCTCCTCGCTTCCCCCTTCCCATTTCGCCCTCGTCTTTGCCTACTACCCCTTGTGGGTCTCCGTACCCTTCCCTCCCTCCCTCCCTCCCTCTCCCCCACGGTCCCCCCAGGGTCTCAGTGCCCCCTTCCCCCATGTTCTCGGTGCCCCCTAACCCCCACCTCCAATGAACCTCCTCACTGCCTGTTGCGACGTCGCTGCACCCTGTCACCTCGCCGCGTCTGCCCTCAGGTGGGGGTTGGTGTGCCCCCTCGCGTCTCTCTGCTCTCTTTTTCCTTCTTCTTACTTCATTTCTTTTGCCCCTCCGTTTTAGTTTTGTTTTGTTTTGTTTTTTCTCCCTCCAGTCTCCCTTTTCTTCATCCTCTGTCTCTTCCTCTTCTTCTTCTTCATCTCCCTCTTATCATATTCCTCACTTGTGCAGGTAAAAAAATAAATAGAGAATGAAAGAAGTAAAACGAAACCAAAAAAGAAAAAAAAAGAAAAACGAATTGGGTAGTCAATGAAACGGGAAAAAGAAGAAAAAGCAAAGGTCGTGGGGCCTTTTATCCTCTCTCTCTTACCTCATTCTGCCTCCCTGTTTGTTGGTAATCACGCGTGCGTTGTCTCACCCTCCGCCCTAAGGGGTCAGTGTCAGTCATTGTCAGAGCGAGGCGTGTGTGCTCTCAGCCTGCCTCTTCTCTGGGCTCCCTTTTCCTCGTCATTTTCCTCTTGTTTCGTAGCGTTCTGTTGTGTTTTTTAAGAATTATTTTTGGGTGTGTAAGCTTATCTGTCTTTGTTTCTGGTTTAGGGTAGTTCTTGTGGATGTATAGGTTATTATTATTTTTTTTTTTTCAAGATTTCAGCTGATATCTCCTTGGGAATATCCAGTCGTTGTTCTCTCCACACTTCGGCACATTCACCCCCCCCCCCCCCCCCGTAAGCAAGCGCGTACACACACGCACACGCACATACACACACAATTAAACGTGAGCGCGGATGTATATATTCAGTAATCTATTTTTGTATTTTTTTTTTTTTTTTTTTGCTGCCCTATAATTATTATATCGTGATATTTGCCACTACTCCTGAATGATAATCATAGAGGCGTAAATAAATGGAGGAATAAATGTATTTTTTTTTCTTCTTCTACCCCCTCCCCTTCCCCTACCCCTTCCTCCTCCTCCCTCCCCTTCCCCTTCCCCTTCCCCCTCCTCCTCACTCTCTTTCTCCTTCTCTTCCTCCCCCCCTTCCACCCCCACCCCCTCCTCCCGGCGAGAGGGTCTACGTGCCGCGCCAGAGAGGTCTCAGGATGTTTGAACTGGATTGGTAATGGCTCCTAAACTAGATGCGATTTGAGGGGAATTTGGAAAAGGAGGCGGGTGGAAGAGGGGAAGGGGAGGGGGAGGAGATGTTGGCAGGGCGGGGAGGGGGAGGAAGGGTGAAAGAGGGGAAGGGGAGTAGAAGTGGGCGTAGGGGGATAGGAGGAAAGTTGAGTGAGGTAAGGGAGCTGAGGTGGGCAGAGGCGGAGGAGGAGACGGAGGAGGAGGAGGAGGAGGAGGAGGAGGAGGAGGAGGAGGAGGAGGAGGAGGAGGAGGAGGAGGAGGAGGAGGAAGAATATGAATCGGGAAAGGGGACCACGAGGATATATTTGTTTTTATTTTAATTTTTGTATTATGCGGAAGACAAGTCTCATAGTGTGAGAAGTTTTGGAGTTTTTTTTATGGGGGAGAGAATGAAGGAGAAGAAGAGAGAGAGAGAGAGAGAGAGAGAGAGAGAGAGAGAGAGAGAGAGAGAGAGAGAGAGAGAGAGAGAGAGAAGAGATTTAGACTCACTTTTATTTTTATCCTTTTTTATATGTCACTTTATAGTCTTCCGTTTACCACTTTTCTGTCGTTTTCATTTTAGACCCAATTTTTTTTTTTTCTCTACTGAAAGGAGGACACTCATGCATTTAGCAAGAAAATGTGATGGTTATGTCTATTTTCTCTTTTCACGAGGAAGAGAAATTAACCAATTCATTTTTTGGGAAGAGGACAGTGACTCATTCCTATTTTTGAGGAGGAATTACTTGGTCATTGTTTTTTTTCCTTTATTTAACTTCATTCCCATTTATTGTTATTATTGTTGTTGTCATTATCATAATTGGTGTTTATATTATTATTTTTTTATCATTACCATCAAATTCATCATCATCATTAGTAGTAGTGGCAGTCGTAGTATAGTAGTAGTAATAGTAATAGTAATAGTAATAGTAATAGTAATAGTAATAGAAGTAACAGCAGTGTCAATAATATTGTTAGATGCTGGTATATATCTTGACCAGTTCTGTGCATTTTGAGAAAGACAAGAGAGGAAAAAAAGCCATGTGTATGAGGAGAACGTAACTCATATTTAGTGAGGAGAAAGTGAGGCCGGGCGCTGTCTGTAGCTTCATCCATCCCTCGTAAAAAAAGTGTGGGAACGTGGCGTAACCCGTGCATTGTTTGGGAGAAACCACGCTGCCGTAATGCTTATGGTAATGGGATTATGGTGATGGCAGTGATTGAGAGCTGATGGTTTATTCAGAGGAAGTTCGATCTTCTGATTGGTTACTCCCCTCCTCTAAGATAAAAAAAAAAAAAAAAAATTAAACGCTGGAAGATTTTGAACAAAAGAATATTAAAAAGAGTAGCCAGCAGAACTAAAGTTATTCTTTCCTCCATTTTTCTTCTCTCTTCGATATATTTTTTTCTTATCTAATTTTTGTTTAACAAATTCATCCCATTTTTTAATCCCTTCCATATGTTTTTTGTTTTTTTTTCAACAAACCGATCTCATCCCCCCCCCTCTCTCTCTCTCTTCGATATATACATTTTTTCTTCTTTTCTATGTTTCTTCAATAATTCGATTGGCCATGCTAAGGAGTGTCCCCGGCGACGTCAGCCAGCCAGCCGTGTTAGACCCGTCCAGTGAGGTGTGAGTCAACGGCCGTGTCTCGTATGTACTTGTGGAAGCATGTGGGTGGGGAAGGTGGGGGATGAGGGGGGGCTAAGGTGATTGGGGGGCAAGGGGTGAGGGGGGGTAATGTGTGGGGTGATAAGGGTGATGGGGGGTAATGTGTGGGGTTATGGTGATGGAGGGGGTGGGGGGGCGTGACGGGGACAAGGGGTAAGGTAAGTTTCTCGTTAAAAATAACATGTAGATATTATTTTTGTTTTTTTTCTTGTTGCGTTATCTGCAGTCGACGTCGGTTAACTAGATTTATGCAAATAATAATATGTTTTCTACCGCATATGGATTGGTTTAGTGTAAAATTGTTAATACCTCATTGCACATGTGTCAACAAAACGAAGAAAAGGAAAAGAAAGTAAACGTAAGAAATAGCAAGGCGATTTCTGCTAAGGCCACGGGCAGTTCGTTAGAGCGCGGCGTTACAGCGCGCAGCCTGGGATAAGCGGGGATCAGCGACCTGGGAACAGTGAGCTTAGGGTCTGCACGGGAAGGAATGCACGTTGCAGGGGGCGAGGAGTCCTGGGCAGGGCAAGGGCGCATCATGGGCGGGGAAGGTCGCGGGAAGGGCGTGCTTTTAAGGGTGGCTGTGTATGGGGGGGGGTGCGTAGTGGGATTGGGCTGTGAGGGGGGGAGGTTGTGTGGATGCTAGTTTGGATACTTGGTCAGTTGTCTGTCTGTCCGTCCGTCGTCCGTCCGTCCGTCCGTCTCCCTCCCTCCCTCCCTCCCTCCCTCCCTCCCTCCCTCCCTCCCTCCCTTTTCCCCCTTGGTCAGGTGATGACCGTGACACAGAAGAGTTCTTGTGTGTAAACACACACACACACACACACACACACACACACACACACACACACACACACACACACACACACACACACACATATATATATATGTATATATATACACACACATATACTTATATGTATATAGATAAATGTATATATATGTATATATATAAACTTATATTTTTCATATGTATTATATATTAAAATGTATATATAAAAAATATATATATTATATATACATATATATGTAATATATATATATATCTGTATATCTATATATCTATCTATCTATCTATCAATCTTTATGTATATATAAATATATATACATATATATATACTACCTATAAGATTAATATATATATATATATATTATATATATATATTTCTATATATATTATATATATATATTTCTATATATATTATATAAATATATTTCTATAAATATTATATATATATATATTTCTATATATATTATATATATATTTCTATAAATATTAGATATATATATTTCTATATATATGTTATATATATATATTTCTATAAATATTATATATATATTTCTAAAAATATAATATATACATAAATACACACACACACTCACACACCTCGTGTCCCTTCTTGGCGAGCCCGGCCAGCACTCCGATCTGCCGGAACCTTCACCCGGACCCAGCAAGGTCCGCGAAGGTTCTCGAGGCTATCTTCTCCGCCTGCTGAACCTTGCGGTGCCTTGAGCAGGATTGCGGGACTTCGGGGGCGTCGTGTGCTCTTGCTCTGCTTGTTCTACGAGGGCCGGGATGCGCGTGAATAGGGCCGAAGTGGAAAGGGGGTGGAGTTGGATGAGTGGAGTGGGAAGGGGGCGGGGTTGAGGGAGGGGAGTGGCGCGGAGTAGGAGGAGGTAGTGTGTATTGGGGTTACTGCTGTAAGATTATTTGGTCTAAGTTTGATGTATATTTTCACCTCCTTCCCTTTTTGTTTATCTTGTGTCTCAGCTTTCGTCAATAGTGCTGCTTTTTCTTAAGATTATTCGTGCTGTCGTTCTGTTCTACATTTAAATAACTAAATCTGGATTAGCTTTTGTTTGTTTGTTTACTTGCTTTTGATTTGCGATTTCGTTTCGTCACGTAAGTTGACGAAAGAGACTTGTTTAGGTGACCACGCCCTCTCCACCTGACTGAGGCATCGTTGCGGCCCAGGTCATGACCCTTAACCTATTGGTCGTGGTCAGACACCCCATGACGCAGGGGGGGGGGGGGGATGAGGCTTTTCAGGGGGGCAGCTGTGTAACGCGACACCTGTTTTGAGAGCCTTGAGTTTGATCGTTGGGATCAGCTGGTTCTCTATGGGGTATATTTAGGTTTTCCTTCTGCACACGGGGTTTTAAAATAGTGTACACATATTTATGTATGTGTGCGTGTGTATAGCATCCGGAAGGTTTTTAGTCTTCCCGTGCATGCCTGTTTTAGTGGTATTTTTCACGTTTCCATACACATAGGCCTGTGAATAGACCCTGGTAAAGGGAGGGGGATATAAAAAAATCAAGTAAAAAATAAAATTTATGAAAATTAAGAAACGGATAAGAATAACTAAATCGCTAAAGATAAACGAATCAATCAAATCAGAAAAGATAAAACGCCGAGATGCCCCGAGTTCGACGCCATCAGACGATCCCCAATTAAATCTCGAGAGACGATCCCCGATTAACTCTCGAGAGACGAGAGACGATCCCCGATTAACTCTCGAGAGATAAGAGATGAGGGACGATCCCCGATTAACTCTCGAGAGACGAGGGACGAGAGACGATCCCCGATTAACTCGAGAGACGAGAGACGATCCCCGATTAACTCTCGAGAGATGAGAGACGAGGGACGATCCCCGATTAACTCTCGAGAGACGAGAGACGAGAGATGAGAGACGAGAGATGATCCCCAAACCCCGATAAACTCTCGAGAGACGAGAGACGAGAGACAAGCGAAGCCTGCCTCGCCATCATAACAAATCTTGTTGTTTACTCCAACTCTACTCCTTAACGGGACCTTCCCCCTCCTCCCTCCTGCCCCCCTTCCCCCATTCCCTCGCATCGCTCCGGTCTCACTCTCTTTCCTCCTCTTTCCCCTGTTCTCTGTCTCTCTTTCGGTTTCTTTCTCTGTCTGTTCGTTTTTCTTCTATCTCCTCTGCTCTTCTTTACTCCTATGTCCTTATCTTTTCTATTCTTCTCTTCGCTCGCTCTGTCTATCTACATCTCTTCTCGCTCTATCTATCTGCATCTCTCCTCTCTCTCTCTATCTTTCCTCTATTCCTATCCATTTTCTTCTTCCTCTCCCTCTCCCTCACGCTCTTTGTCTCTCCTTTCCCCCCGCTCCCTCTCTCCTTTTACCCTTCTTACCTTTCCCCTGATCTGATCTCCAGTTTCCCTCTCTCTCCGCTGTTCCCCCTCCCCCCCTCTTTGACTCTCTCCTCCTTGCCTCCCCCCCCGCCCTCTCCCCGCTGACTTGTCTTTACTTGATTTTCATGTTTCTGTTTCCACTTCATTTATGGCATTGGCCGTCGTCCTTGCTGCGCTCCTCTCTCTCTCTCTCTCTCTCTCTCTCTCTCTCTCTCTCTCTCTCTCTCTCTCTCTCTCTCTCTCTCTCTCTATCTCTCTCTTTCTTTCTCTCTCTCTCTTTCTCTTTCTCTCACTTTCTCTCTCTCCTTCTCTCTCCTCTTCTCTCTCCCCCCCCTCTCTCTCTCTAACTCTCTCTCTCTCTCTCTCTCTCTCTCTCTCTCTCTCTCTCTCTCTCTCTCTCTCTCTCTCTCTCTCTCTCTCTCTCTCCCCCTCTCTCTTTCTCTTTCTCTCACTTTCTCTCTCTCCTTCTCCCTCCTCTTCTCCCCCCCCCTCTCTCTCTCTAACTCTCTCTCTCTCTCTCTCTCTCTCTCTCTCTCTCTCTCTCTCTCTCTCTTTCTCTTTCTCTCACTTTCTCTCTCTCTCTCCTTCTCTCTCCTTCTCTCTCATCTTCTCTCTCTCTCTCTCTCTCTCTCTCTCTCTCTCTCTCTCTCTCTCTCTCTCTCTCTCTCTCTCTCTCTCTCTCCTTCTCTCTCCTCTCTCCTCTTCTCTCCCCCCCTCTCTCTCTCTCTCTCTCTCTCTCTCCCTCCCTCCCTCCCTCTCTCTCTGTCTCTCTCGCTCTCTCTCTTTTTTGTGCTTTTGTCTTTCCTTTTGTTCTTCCCTCCTGCTCTCTCTCTCTCTCTCTCTCTCTCTCTCTCTCTCTCTCTCTCTCTCTCTCTCTCTCTCTCTCTCTCTCTCTCTCTCTCTCCCCCCTTCCCCCCCCCCCCCCCTCTCTCTCTCTCTCTCTCTCTCTCTCTCTCTCTCTCTCTCTCTCTCTCTCTCTCTCTCTCTCTCGCGCTCTCTTTCTCTTTTTGTGCTTTTGTCTTTCCTTTTGTTTTTCCCTCCTGCTCTTCCTCCTGCTCTCTTTCTTTCTCTCTCTTTCTTTCTCTCTCTTTCTCTCTCTCTCTCTCTCTCTCTCTCTCTCTCTCTCTCTCTCTCTCTCTCTCTCTCTCTCTCTCTCTTGCTCTCTTTCTCTTTTTGTGCTTTTGTCTTTCCTTTTGTTCTTCCCTCCTGCTCTCTTTCTTTCTCTCTCTCTCTCTCTCTCTCTCTCTCTCTCTCTCTCTCTCTCTCTCTCTCTCTCTCTCTCTCTCTCTCGCTCTCTATTTTTGTGCTTTTGTCTTTTCTTTTGTTCTTCCCTCCTGCTCTTCCTCCTCCTCCTCCTCCCCCTCCCCCTCCTCCTTATTCTCCTCCTCCTGCCCCTCCCCTCCCCTCCCCCTCCCCTCCCCCTCCCCCCTCCTCCTTATTCTCCTCCTCCTCCTTCTTCTCCTTCTCTTCATTCTCCTCCTCCTCCTCATTCTCCTCCTTATCTTCATTCTCCTCCTCCTCCTCTTACTTTTCCTCTTCCTCCTCCTCCTTCAAGCTTATTTACATCCTCTACTGAGGTAGCATTATTTTTCCGCTCTGTATGAAGGTTAAACTTTGTGTGTGTCCGTCCGTGTCCGTGTAAGTATATATGGGTGTTCCTGTTTGTATTCATGTGTTTGTCATTCTGTGCACGTGTAGATGCGTTCAAGTATGTATCTGCGAATATTTGTGATTCCTGTTACATTCACCATAACGTCGGTAGCCATAGCGACGGCTCCGTGGTAATAGTGAACACAATTTCAAGTATTGTCTCTTTTGTGAGGACGTCATTGTTGCAAGAAAATCTACCTGTTTTTATTGCATATTTCTAGGTCTTGCAACTTGTACATGATCACGATTCTGGGTTACTTTGCACGGTTCTCCTCTCGTCACTTTCTACGGCATTTAGGAAGCTAATCTGCATTCTCTGCCATTCTTCCTTTCCCCTCTGTTCTTTGTTCTTCGGTTGTCTTTGTGTCTGCCTTTCCCTTTCCTGATTCCATTCCCGGCCTCTTATTACCCTCCGGTGATCTTTTCTTCAATATCATTTCTCTTGTTATTATTATTTTTATCCCATTGGTCTTTTTTCTTCTTTTTCTTCTAACCCCTCCTACTTTTATTTTATTTTCTTCCTCCTCCTCTTCCTTCTCTTCGTTCTCCTCCTCCTCCTCCTCCTCCTCCACCTCCCCCTCCGCCGACTCCCCCCCTCCCCCATCGCCCCCCCCTCTCTCTCTCCAGTCGAATAGCCAATCGACACGATCCGTAACCGGCCCTTGGAATAGTGACAGGTCGGGTGTCGTGCGTGACTCTGGTGTGGTGCAAGGAAGTGTTGTGTCAGGAACATGTCGAGTTCGAGAGAGAGAGAAAGAGGGGGGATGGGCGAAGGGGGTTATGAAGGGTTCCGGACGAGGGAGTAGGGGTAAGGGGCAAAGGGTAGGGGTAGGAGGGGAGGGCATGAAGGGGTGGTGGAGAGGCAGGGGTTGAGGGGGAAGGGGTGGGGGCAGGGAAGAGGGGACACACACAGGATGTCGGCGAAGGGGCATTGCAAACGGTACTTCATCTCATTTGCATGCGGGTGTGTTTGCACGTTTCGCCTGAACGGTGGTAGAACGCAAGTCGCTTTTTTTGTCCCTTTTGCCTGCAGTGCTAAGGTATTCGTTATAATTATCAAGTGCTTCCTTAAAAAGAAACAAAATTTCTATCGATTTAATATAAATTACCTTCCCGACTACGCCTTGGTCAGCAATTAAGTAAGTTTATTTACCTCCCTGGCTATCTGCTCAGGCGTGGGCAATCATGATTACAGTTTTATATACATCTGACACGGTACATAAGTCTGTGACTACTGTAATTGTACATGGTAAAATATAAATAGAAATCATGTGCCATACAAAAAATATTACGTTGATGTGCTTTTGCCACTGTATTTACATAACATTGTTCATTGTTGAAGGCAGTTTTACATAGTATGTTTAGGATATAGTACGAGTATATTTTCCAATGTATTAGATTAAATGAAATATTCACATAGTTCTTTACGCCTCATGTTAGGTGATCTGAAAGACTGTATCACATGACATGCCGAGATATAGTGCTCAAGCGTTCGCTTTCTTCTTCGTTACAGAGTCTACATTTAGATTCATCTGCACTTCTTGCACCGTGCAGTTGCCCGTACATTCTATAACCTAAACGTATTCTGGCATTAACCATGGTGCCACCCATAAGAAGGCTTGCTATCTGTACTGATCGCAGTGCCCTATGGTACAGCTTTTAAGCCATTGGTCAACAGAGAGTGAAAGATGGCGGAGTCTTCCCGTAGATTTCATCCCGCTCATCTATACTTGTGGTTTCGTTACGGCCAGATACCCAAGGTTTCATCGAATAATTTTCCTTTTCTTTTTTTGTGGCAGATATTTATTAGTCACTCCAGCGTTTCTTCTGACGCGAAGGACAGCTGCACGCCTCGCTCACTCTCAATATTTACTCAGTGAGGCTGCGAGTGTGATGAAAAGAGTGATGAAACTCGCGGGGTCTTTGTTTATAAGCACGTGTGTGGAGGGCAGCGGAGGGTGGAGGGAAGTGGAGTGAAGAAGATGGAGGGAAGTGGGAGGCGGAGGGGTGAAGCGAAGGGGGGAGGAGAGTGGAGGGCGGAGGGGAGAGGAAGGAAGCGGAGTGGAGAAGAGGGAGGGAAGTGGGAGGCGGAGGGGGGGAGGAGAATGGAGGGCGGAGGGGAGAGGAGGGAAGCGGAGGGTCAGCTAGTGTGTGGAGACCTTTTTTCCCCCGTTTTCCATTTTCCAAAGAAGAAAAGTGAAAATGTTGGTAATTAGGGTTTTTTATAGGCTTTATTATCCCCTTGCTTTATGCGAATATTTTTGTTTTATGTAGTTTTAATATGCTGTTTTCACTTTTTGATAGTGGGGATATTTTGTCATGCATGTAGGTTCACACACATAATTGCATGCATATCTACCTACATACATACATGCATATGTATTCATACATGCATGCATACAAACATCTATATATGACACATCTATATATACATACATATATTATATGATACATCTATATATACATAAATATATTTCAAGATACATATATACATACATACACACGCACACAGAAGAGCATTCCTGTGGCAACGGACGCACGTGTGAAAAACCCAGTTGCATGCACAGTTTCTCAGTTAACGAGCTTCCAGTTGTTAAGACGAAGGATGTAATTGGACGAGGCGATTAATTAGCTCTCTCATTTAACGCCTCCGGGACGTTAGCACGAGGAGGGGGGGGGGGGGGGCGTGCCATTCACCTTGAGCCGGCCCAGTGCCCAGTGCCCCACGAGAGTCCCAGGAAGCGCAGAGCTCTTGGGGAAGGCCGGTGTGTCTTGAGGTGCCACTTGCCATGCTGTATTCCCACACATGACGTCGCCGCCAGATGTTTGCGTGTTATTGTACTTGCTTTCAGTGTTGTTTTTTTTTCTTTTTATTTGTCTTTTGTCTGAAGAGAAGAGTTACGGTACGCTTATATATATTTTTTTTTTTGTTTTCTCCTTTTTTTTCCTTGAATTATTTTCTCTCTTTTTCTTCTGTGATTTGTTTTTCTTTCGAATGTTCGATTTAATTTGTTGATAAATCTTTTCTTTATCACCTTTCGCGCTTCTTATTTCGTCATTTTTATTTTTCCATAAAAAAAAAAATATCAATAATATTCGTAAAGCGGAAGTCAAGTATGTATATATATATATATATATATATATATATATATATATATATATTTTTTTTTGTCATATAGCTCGCGTGGGTGGCTTTCACATCCTTACGGACAAAGATAACGAGATAACACGGATAACATCGATAACGCGCTTGATCCGCCGTGACGCAGACGGTGTGGTGTGGGTGGCAGTGAGAGGAAGGTGTGCGGGGGGGGGGGGGGGGGAGAGGTCGGTAAGCGTGGTCGGGTGTAACAGAAAGTGGATAAGGCGTTGTCGGGTGGAACAGAAAGTGGATAAGGCGTTTTCGGGTGGAACAGAAAGTGGATAAGGCGTTGTCGGGTGGAACAGAAAGTGGATAAGGCGTTGTCGGGTGGAACAGAAAGTGGATAAGGTGTTGTCGGGTGGAACAGAGAGTGGATAAGGCGTTGTCGGGTGGAACAGAGAGTGGATAAGACGGCTATCGGGTGGAACAGAAAGTGGATAAGGTGTTGTCGGATGGAGAGTGGATAAGGCGTTGTCGGGTGGAACAGAAAGTGGATAAGGTGTTGTCGGGTGGAACAGAGAGTGGATAAGGCGTTGTCGGGTGGAACAGAGAGTGGATAAGACGGCTATCGGGTGGAACAGAAAGTGGATAAGGTGTTGTCGGATGGAGAGTGGATAAGGCGTTGTCGGGTGGAACAGAAAGTGGATAAGGTGTTGTCGGGTGGAACAGAGAGTGGATAAGGCGTTGTCGGGTGGAACAGAAAGTGGATAAGGTGTTGTCGGGTGGAACAGAGAGTGGATAAGGCGGCTATCGGCTCGGTGTGTGAATGGTCGGGTGGATGCGTGTCGGTGGAGCGTTCAATGTGTTTGTGGATATAAGTAAAGAAAAGGGAAATTTTATGTCTCAACTAGAACGTTAGTTTTATAAAGGAGTATGTACATGTGGAAAAAGACAAATTGGATTAGAGAAATGTAGAATAAGTGCAACATCGAGCCAATGTTCCTTTAAGGAAAGCAATTCAACGTCTACATTTACTTTAACCTCAATTAGACAAAAGAGAGAGAACAAAGAACAACTACAACAACAAAAAAGGGACAGACGGAGAACACAGCAAGGAAATATCAGCCTCTACGATTGATCTAACACGTGTAAACCTTTCTTTTTTTTTTTCTCTCTCTCTCTCTTTCTTAATCACCTCATGTAAGAACTGAAATGAGGTAATCGACCTGCGTCCGGCCCGGTCGACCATGGCGCTCTCCACCTCGCCCGCGTCCACCGCCTGCTACCTTAGCGCCCGGAGATTCGTCAGGGAGGTCGTGTTGGTAAGGAAGGGTTTTGGGGGACACGGAGGGAGGAGGGGAGTGGGGAAGGGATTTTTTTTATTTTTTTTGGGGGGGGTTGTAAGACGGTTTTCCTAGTTTTGTTCTTGTTTGTTTGTTTGGTTGGTTGGTTTCCTTGTCTTTGCTTTGCCTCGTTTGTTTGTGTATTGTTTCTCTCTACTATTTTTTTTTTGGGGGGGAAGGGGGTTGTTCTATTTCTTTGGTTCATTTATTTGATTATTTGCGTGTTAGTGTATTTAGTTATTTATATATTTTTGTCTGTTTGTTCATTAGTCTTCTCGTTATTCATTTTCACTTTTGGCTGTTCTGTTAACCTATAAGTAGCGAAACGCGGAAACGAAACGAGTTTACTATTTCCTTTTTTTTTTCGTACAGCCTTTACT
>NC_061856.1:16756257-16758757 GCF_019202785.1 Penaeus chinensis
TGCATGCGTCACCCCTGATATAAATCAACCTTCCACGTTTTCTGTGATGGAGCGTCTTCGGGGAAATACATTGACACCGTTAATATGACAAACACAGCGGCGCCACAAGACATAATTAGACACAAGGAGGATGCAAGGCAGGACGGATGTGATTCATGAGTGGATGTGGATGTCCCCGAGATGGTGGGCTTGTGGATGCGTGCGTAGAGTTTGGGTTGTGAGGCGTTAATGAGTTGAATAGGTTTCGGTTGTGTTGTGTGTGTTAAAGATAGTTAAAGACTTGGGTAAATGTGTAGGTAGGGTTGAAGAAAACACTGTTATGTGGATGGGTAGTTAGAGTTAATATAAACAGATAAATACATGGCACTGTATACATATGTTGGGTTTATATACGTTGCGGGCGGGAGCAAGATCTTAACATGAGGTGTTCAGATATGTAATTTGCGTTTGGTTTTATTAATGAGAATGTTATATGAATGCATACGAAACCAAAATTAAGCTCTGTGGATGTGTATGCACCGAGGAGATGTACGGATGTGTATCTAACGTTTGAGCTTTGTAAGCCTGCATTCGTAAGCTCAAACGACACTAACGACATGAACAAACAAACAAAATATATCATAGTAATAATGTGATTCCGACTCCCAAGCGTCAACTAATAGTGTGAACGACCCCCACAAGCCAAGGCCACAGAGAGACGACCCCACGACGACGACCTCAGCCAAGCATTTCCTCGAGCGTCGTCGTCTTCAACGTATGACGTCACGACCGCGCCCCGTGACGTATGGCGGAGACCGTAAAGAGCGGCGTAATGTTCCGAAGATTGGATTCTCGCCCTAATTGCTTTGCCAGACGCGGGATGTTCAGAGATCTTGGGTTGCTAAGCTTGTTCATTTTCGGGTTCACTCGATACGGGCCTCGTGGCGGGTCGGTGGGATAATTAAGAAGGGAGGGAAGGAGGGAGGGAGGGAGAAAGGGGGGAAAGGAGGGGGGTAGGAGGAGGGAAAGGAGGGGCGAAGGGAGGAATAGGGAGGGCTGGAGGAGGTTGAAAGGGAGGAGTGGAGGAGGGAGAGCGAGGGATGGGGAAGAGAGAGGGAAGGAGGGAGGAGGGAAAGAAGGGATGGGGAGGATGGTAAAAAGCAGGGACGAAGGAGGGGAAAGGAGGGAGGGAGGAGGGAAAGGTAAGGAATGGGGAGAAGGCAGAACAGGAGAGAAAGAGTAGGTATAGGAAACTATGGAGGAGAGAAAGGGAGGGAGGGAGGAGTAAAAGGAGAGATAGGGAAGGGAAAGGAATAATGGAGAAGGAAATGGAGAGATAGAGAGGAGAGATGGAGAGAAAGGGAAAGACGGCGAGAGAGATGGGGGCGTGGGTAGGAAAGAGATATAAATTAAGAGAAAGGGATAAAGATGTTTAAAGTGAAAAAGTGTAAGAGAGAGAGAGAGAGAGAGAGAGAGAGAGAGAGAGAGAGAGAGAGAGAGAGAGAGAGAGAGAGAGAGAGAGAGAGAGAGAGAGAGAGAGAGAGGGAGAGAGAGGGGGGGGGCGGGTTGGCAGATTATCGGCAATTTCAATAATACTTCAACGAAACGAAATCTAGATGAAAGACAAAAGTCAGGAAAGAGAAATGACAAGTGCTCTTGACTCAAGGACAGAAATCCATCGCAATCAGCCGTATCAAAGAAAACGGGACGCGCACAAAGAAAACGGATATCACTTGCAGGACAGAGCAGTAAGGGGAATTAGCTTTGCAATGTGAGTGAAAGAGCCTGTCCTTCTAATGAAATAAAAACCCACGAGAGAAGTGAGTGCATGAGAGTGCATGGCAGGTTTCAATCCTGATACCTGAGACAACATGGGGTCAGTTTCTGTTTCAGGCCTTGACCTACATTTTCAAAAAAATGATTGCAATTCTAGTTCGTCCGGGTGTCAAGGATGGTCAAGGAGAAGCGAGGGTGGGGGTTGAAATTTGAATTTTATTTTCCTTTTCGGGTTTTTTGTTTTATTTGCCTTGAAGGATTATTTCTTTATTTTGCGTTTGGCTTGTATAGAACGATTTTTTTTGCTTTTTGCTTAGTACAGCTTAAAATTTATATTTATTTTTTTTATTGTATTTTATAATTATTATATACAATTTTTTTCTTTTATTTTTTATTGTTATCTTTAGTTTTCTACAGAAGGTAGAAAAAAATGCCCGATGCCTCCCGTTCACACTCGAGCCAGTTTTAGCCACTAATAATTTCCTGTCCTTTCCCGCGGGGTATTAGTGCTTCGCTGATGTGCACCGGTTTTTTCTTCTTCTGTCGTGCGTCTGGGGGAGAGAGGGGAGGGGGGGGGGCTGAGGTAAGTCAGTTTTGCGCGAGGGGAAAGGGCAGGAGGGGTGAGTCAGCGAGGGCAACGTGTTTCCCTGTCTTGTAAAAGCAATGCGTAGGGAAGGCATTGCTCTTTCGCGTAAGTCTCTCTCTTTCGCTTTTTCTCTTTTTAGCTCTCGCGTTCTTTCTTTTT
>NC_061856.1:16768757-16773757 GCF_019202785.1 Penaeus chinensis
GTGACGGTGTGGGAGAGGGAGGTGGGGAGAGGGGGGGAGGTGTTTTGAGGTTGGATGGGGGTTTAAGAGAGGGGTAAGGGTGGGCGTGTCTTGTGTCCCAGGCTGTATGACACGGAGCCACGCCCATTTCGCTGCCTGGCATTGGCACTTCAGATCCGCTTGTGGCACTGTTTGTTTTTTGGCTACTCGATGTGGTGCGTTAGGATAAGATATTAATATTTTTTTTTTCCCGTTTAATGTTTTTTTCGTGTGATTTTATTGTTTTATTGCTGTCGTTCTGGTTGCTGGTTTTGTCGTTGTTATTGTTATTAATAGTATTATTATTACCACTATTATTATCATAATTATTATTGCTATTGTTATTGCTGTTAAAGAATTATGCTTTGTTTTTTTTTCCTATCGCTGCTGGGCCTCCACGCCCGCAGTCCTTGCCCGACCGCCCGCCTTCCCGACGCCCTCCTCTGTCCTTGTCCTCTCGGCAACCCACGCCTACAGGCTCTGTATCTTTTCTCTCTGCCTCTGTCTCTTTCTCTCTCTCTCTCTCTCTCTCTCTCTCTCTCTCTCTCTCTCTCTCTCTCTCTCTCTCTCTCTCTCTCTCTCTCTCTCTCTCACTCTCTCTCTCTCTCTCTTTCTCTCTCTCTCTCTCTCTCTCTCTTTCTCTCTCTCCCTCCCTCCCTCCCTCCCTCCCTCCCTCCCTCCCTCCCTCCCTCCCTCCCTCCCTCCTTTCCCTCCCTCCCTCTCTGTATATATATACAAATATATATATATATATATGTATATATATGTATATATATATATGTATTCTCTCTTATCCCGTATTTCTCTTGATATTATTTTTGTTAAGAGTCTCTACAGCAGTTTTTGATATATCAGAACCACGGGCCCAGGGTAGCTAAGTCCCTTCGCAGTGCAGCCACGAGCGAGGGATGGATGGATGGGTCGTACCTGGAAACTTTATATCTCTGTTTTATACGAAGATTGTAACCGTATCTTAACCGCACACCTCTCCTCTGTCTATTTGTATGTCTGTTTCATCCGTCTTTCAGTCTACATTTAAATATGGTCCATCGCGCCTTTTCTCTCTTATCTGTTTTATCCTTCCTTCATATCCCCGTCTCCCGTCACACGCCCCTATCCCCTATCCTCGGCGTCCTAGAGTTAAAGAGACAATGCATCCCGAAGACAGGCAGGGCAAGACGGGAAAATGCGTTGACGTCATCTCTAGCGTCTCTCTCGTCTGCTATATATGGCGTCACCAACAACTAGCACCTTCTCCCTTAAATGGAATTGCTGCCGCCCACCGCCCGCGATTACAACTACATCGTTCTGTAAGCAGGAGGAGTTGGGGGAATGGGGGGAGGTGGGGGTGTGGGAGCAATGAGGAGGTGGGGGCAGTGGGGGGCAGCGGGGAGGTGAGGGCAATGTGAAGGTGGTGGGGGAGGCGGGGTTGGGGTTGTACGTGAATCAGGCGCTTGCTACGTGGTGTCGGCTGTGCGCGCGACGCCGAGACAAAGTTCAAAAGCTCATGAACTCTTTTAGAATAATATGGATCTGCAGCGGAGTAGATAACCCCCTTAGGACGTCTACTCCGCGGCGACATGTGGCACCTCTCCGCCCCCCTTCTCGAGGGCGTGGCAACTCGGGGCGAACCACCTGATCAAGTGCAGATGGCAACCCCTTCCCAACACCTATCCTCCTTCCACCCCATATAGAGTAGCAGGGGTTCTTGTAGCGGGGTCGTCTGCAGGAGAATGAGCCCCATTAAAACGACGCTCGCAACCTGCAGAAGCGTTCAAGTGTCTTCGACGGCGGGAGTGTTGTGACAAGTGCAAAACGTGACGCTAGCTTGTGTCTGTTGAACCTCTTCTAACCCCTTTGCCGAAGGGGTTTGAGGGGGAGGGGGAGTTTGGGGTTTTGAGGGAGGAAAGGGGAGGGAGAGAGGCCCGTGGATTCCTGGGTTCAGGAGGAGGGGGGGAGTAAAAGGGAGGGGGTAGGACGACGCTGGAGGGCTCTGTATGTGTGTTGTTTACATGTGGGTACCATCGCCCCCTCGCCGCTAGTGGGGAGGCAAGGTTGGAGACTCCTGACTGTGAAGATGGTGACTCTGGCGTTGTGGTGTGATTTCTACGCGACGTTCAGCGGTTTGCGAATCCCGGCTGAGTCACCGGGCAAAACGAAACGAAGAATTTGGATGCGGAAGGAAGCCGTCTGAGATCTGCGGCCGGAGCGCGGTGCCTCGAAGGTCTGGTGACTCTGCTCGGGTCTCCCTTGGCCAGGCACTGTGTCATAACCCATACCAGCCAAGGTGTCACCATGCCATCTGTCATACTAGAGCGAGTCACGGTTAAGTGGAATACGAGATGGCGAAGGAGCCATAACACGGATGGAGTGCATTTGGGAGATTCACGCCATGTCGTTGTAAAAAAAAATCTATTCTAGTGGCCAAAACACGTGATTTTCAGCCTTCGAGGAAGACAGTCCAAGGCTCACCTTATTATTTGGGTTCTATGATTCAATTATATAAGGTGATTTGGTGATTTACTCTGCTATTAGTTTGAAATTCTGAGGTTAACCTTGTCGACACCTGCCTATTACAAGAGTCACTCTGATGCAATATCCGTGGCTAGAATGCCAATTACGACGCACAGCTACCGTACAAAGGGACTTGGTTTGGAGGTCGCCTTTGCCTGACGTGTCATCTCAACGTCGTAGTTAGGGATGCTGACTCCCTGGCCCTCTCACTTCCTTTCTCGGTCTCCCTCTTGGCTCTGTAGGTCTCCTTGTCTGTTTCTCTCTCTCTCACTCTCTCTGTGTCAGTCGCGTCTGTCTGTTTTTCTTTCCCTCCCTCTCTCCCTCTCCCCTCCCAACTTTCTGCCTTTCCTCTCCCTTATTTTTTTCTTTCTCATTCACTCTCTACCCCCCTCCCCTCTCCCGCCTCTGCCTTTACCTCTCTCTCCCTCCAACTCTTTCTCTTTGTCTCCCTCTCCTTCTCCCTTCCCCTTTCTCTCTCTCTTTGCCTCTCCCTCCCTCCTTCTCTCCTCCCACTCTCTCTCTTTGCCTCCCCCTCCTTCTCCCTCCTTTCTCTCTCTCTTTGCCTCTCCCTCCCTCCCCCTCCCCCTCCCCCTCCCCCTCCCCCTCCCCCCCCCCTCTCACTCTTTACCTCCCTCCCCATGCTCTCGTGAGCCCCCATCTTTAGCGAATTCTGCCCATCAACAGGATGTGTGTCGTCAGGGAGGCGGTTTGAGGCTGCTATGGGCAAATAGTGCTGTAGGATTAGGGTGGATGGCCGAGGGACGCGTCAGGATGCTTCAGGATGCTTCGGGATGCGTCCGCGTGGATGCATCCTGATGCAGTCACTGATGGAAGCTGCCTGTAGCCTTTTTCGCTGTTGCTGTTGTTCATGTTGGCGCTGGTGCTCCCGTAAGGCGTCGGGATCACCAAGGAACAATGCTGGCGTCAAAAAGGTGTTATCTCTGGATCGTTGGTGCTGTTGTTATGTTATTAACTTATTGGGTTATTAAAGGGTGTTAAAACGCGAGAGGTTAATTTTGTCATCTGGTGCGAAATCGTTTCTCTGCTTCACCCAGGGATTTAAGGCGATTGGAGTTAATGAAGAGATTTGTTAAGAGAGAGAGGAGAGGAGAGGAGAGGAGAGGAGAGGAGAGGAGAGGAGAGGAGAGGAGAGGAGAGGAGAGGAGAGGAGGGGAGGGGAGGGGAGAGAGAAGGGGGAGAGAGAGAGAGGAGAGGGAAGGGGGAGATAGAGTGGAGAGAGAAGGGGTGATAGAGAGGAGAGGGAAGGGGGGGAGAGAGAGGAGAGAGAAGGGGTGATAGAGAGGAGAGAGAAGGGGGGGAGAGAGAGGAAAGAGAAGGGGGGGAGAGAGGAAAGAGAAGGGGGGGAGAGAGGAAAGAGAAGGGGAAGAGAGAGAGAGGAGGAAGAGAAAGAAAGAGGTGAGAGAGAGAGAAAGATAGAGGGGGAAGAAAGAGGGGGAGAGAGAGAAAGGGGGGGAGAGAGAGAGAACGAGAGAGGTGGGAGAGAAGAACGAGAAAGGATGTAGCGAAGTAGCGACTCAATTAGCAGGATAATGATGTCACTAATTGATACGGAATTTCGATGAGTCTCAGGGAGTGGTTAAGTGGCCACGTGTCTATCCACGTGGGATCGAGTGGGCGTAGGGGAGTGGGCGTGGTCTACTTGTAATGTAAATGGAGTTAGCATTTCTGGAGCAATGGGAGACATGTGCTTGTGAGGTTTCTCTGGACTGTTTCTTGCTCGTTGGATGCGTGCGGGGGGGGGGGGGGGGGGGTCTTACGTGTGGAGACGCCGCCACTTGCCGCTCTCTCGTCTTCCTTTTCACCTCTTCCCTTTCCCCTTCTTTCTTCTTTTGTCTTCTCTAGCCTGGTTTCGGCTTTTCTTGCCTTGTCTTGTCTTCTGTTCCATTTTATTTACTCTCTCTTCTCATGTCTTCTCCTCTCTCTCTCTCTCTCTCTCTCTCTCTCTCTCTCTCTCTCTCTCTCTCTCTCTCTCTCTCTCTCTCTCTCTCTCTCTCTCTCTCTCTCTTCCTCTCCTTCCCTCCCTCCATCCCTCCCTCCCTTCCTCCCTCCTCCCTCCTACTGCCGTCCACCTCTCCCTCCTGCCTTCTCTCCTTCTCCATCACTTCTTCCCTCCTTCCTTCCCTCCCTCCCTTCTTCCATCCCTTTTCCCTTGTTCTCCCTCCCGTTCCCGGTCGCCTTCCTCCATCGTCATTGTCATCGTCATTGTCATCATCTCTTTACGCGTCACATGCTCGCAGCGAGATCATCTTTTCTACCGTGTTACAATCGTAAGCCAATACCAGACGTGTGGCTTGTCAACCCTCGTGGGCCCACTTCCTCCCCACCCCCCCCCCCTTCCCCCTTTCCCTCCCTTTGCACCTTCCCCCCTTCCTCCCCTTCCCCCTCTTCCTCCTTTCCCTCCCTTCCCACCTTCCCCTCCCCTCCTCTCTCCCCCTTTCCCTCCATCC
>NC_061856.1:16778757-16786257 GCF_019202785.1 Penaeus chinensis
TCCATCTTTCCTTTCTCTTCTCTGTCTCTCCTCTCTCTTCTTCATCTCACCACCTTTTCTTTTCCATATCTCCTTTCTCTTCTCTATCTCCCCTTTCTCTTTTCCATCTCTCCTTTCTCTTCTTCATCTCTCCTTTCTCATCTCTATCTCTCCCTTTTCTCATCTCCATCTCTCCCTTTTTTCTTCCCAATCTCTCCTTTCTTTTCTCCATCTCTCCTTTTTTTCTCCTCTCCTTCTCTCCTTTCTCTTCTCTCTCACTCCTTTCTCTCTTCCATCTCTTTTACGCCTGCGCATCTATCTTTCTCAAACACTTCTTATTCGGGATTGGAGAGCAAAGACAAAGCATTTATTTCTGCGTCAGTGGAACAACCCCAAATGGTGATTAGATATAATCCGGAGAAGTAAATGTAATTTCACATTTTCCTGTCACTGACAACCCAGATTAAACGCACCGTAGCGAATTGCAAGAAAATAAAATATTATCGTCTTTTACGCAGTTTCCGGTCTGCAGTGATGGTGATGGATAAGCTCTGTGCGTGCGTGTGTTTGTGTGTGTGTGTGTGTGTGTGTGTGTGTGTGTGTGTGTGTGTTCGCGTTGGGAAAGGTAAGTGTGTTTAAGTGCTGTATGTGTTCCCTCTCTCCTTATCCGCCCTTCAAACTCTCTGTCCCTCCTTCCCTCCCACCACCACAACCACCACCACCACCACCACCACCACCCTTCCCCCCCCCCCCCTTCCCTCAAGAGCGTGTGAAATGATTACTCAAACAGCGGAAGTTCGGTTGCGGTTTGACCATTTTTTTTCTTTTTCTTTTCTTTTCTTTTCTGTACCTTTCCTAGATTTTTTATCGAGTATGTAGAAACCTCGGCCGCGAGATTGATTAGTTGAGGGACCTTTGTTTTTTTTACCACAAGGGGCAAATCAGAGAAGGGAAGAGTCGTCAAATGAATTAGAGAGAGAACTAGGTTTTTAAAATGTACAGAAATACGAGAGAGAGAAAGAGAGAGAGAGAGAGAGAGAGAGAGAGAGAGAGAGAGAGAGAGAGAGAGAGAGAGAGAGAGAGAGAGAGAGAGAGAGAGAGAGAGAGAGATGATGATGGAGAAGAAGAAGAAGAAGAAGAGAGAAATAGAATGAAAAGGAAAAAGACAAAGATAAAAATTAATAAGAAAAACAGAAAAACAGAAGCCGTCCGCCGAGCGCAGTGGCCGAGCGCCCGCCAGCTCGCGACGGAGATCTGGGTTAGCGGACCGCCAGGCTTGTGTCGCGGTGCTCGTCCGTACTCACGCACGGGGCGCTACGTACAGACTTTCTCTCCGCTCATTAGCACGTCCGGAAATTCCCTTCTGCTTATCTGGATTTTTATTTCTCCCTTTGTTTCTGTCCCTCCCTCTCTCTCTGCTCCTCCTCCTCTTCCTCTTCCTCATGTGTTTTGTCGGTTTTTATTTTTGTTCTTTTTTACTTTCTTTGCTTTGTTTATTCGTTGGTTTTGCTTTGATATCTTTTCACTTTTCTCTGATTTTATCCTTATTCCTTCGCTCCCCCTCCATTCTTTCGTCATTTATCCCTCTTCTTTGTTTTTTTCTCCCTTTCTCTGCGTTCTCTCCTTACCGTCCCTCTCTTTTCTCCCCTCTCCCATTCTCTCATCTCTCCTTTCTCCCCCTTTCCCATTTATTCCCCTCTCTGCCTTCTTCTATCTTCCCCTTATTCCCCCATTCTGCCCCCTCTCTCCTCTCTCCCCCTTTCTCCTTATTCTCTGGCTCACCTCCCCCCTCCCCTTCCCCCTTCGCACCCCCCCCCCCCTCGCCTCGCCCTCAAGCCTCGGGGCGATTTCTAAATGGGTGAAGCAAGCGGCGGTAGTTGGCTAAGGGTGTGATTATAGGATAGATAGCAGTGTTATGGGGAAACAGGCAAAGTGGGGGTGGGGGTGGGGGTGTGTGGGGGGGTAGAAAATGGACGCACCCTTTTTGTGTATTTGTTTATTTATTTATTTGTGTGTGCGTGAAGGTGTGCGCACGAGTGTTTTCCCTTTTTCTTGGATCTTCTGTTTCGTTTTCTTCTTTCTTTTTTTTTTTCTTCTGTCCTCTCTCTTATTCTTATTCTTATTCTTCTGTCCTCTCTCTTATTCTTATACTTATTCTTTTCCTCCTTCTTATCCTTCTACATCTCCTCCTCCTCCCCTTCCCCTTCCTCCTCCTCCTCCTCCTCCTCCTCCTCCTCCTCCTCCTCCTCCTCCTCCTCCTCCTCCGCCTCCCCCTACTCCTCCTCCTTCTCCTCCTCCACCTCTTCCTCCTCCCTTTTTCGTCTTATTCTCCTTTATCTACTTCTTCCTTGTTTCCTTTGCTTCATCGCATTTTCTTCATCTTTTTACGTGTCTTCTTTATAATCCTGTAGGCAGAAGAAAGAACATCGTCACCCTGTATATTATATGATATATATCTATATCTCTATCTATAACCGTAAGAATTATTGTCACTGCTCAGCATTCCCGCCGTTAGAATCACAGTAACTGTTACTATCACCGTTAGAGCACAGCTGGTGTGACGTCATTGATCATTACACCTGTGACGTCACCGATCATTACACCTGTAGCTCAGTTGACCCTCGCTGTCCAAATACCTGTTAAGGCATTTATTTGCTTGTGATGTGTCACGTATTGTTAACGGAGGACTTTGAAGGGGCCAGGCTTGTTAGTTGGGTGTGTTGGGGGGGGGGGTGCTGTTATGTTTGCTATCATCATCATCATTATCATTATCATCATCATCATCATCATCATCATCATCATCATCATCATCATCATCATCATCATCATCATCATCATCATTATCATTATCGACATCATTATCATCATTAATATCATCATCATTATCGTTATCATCATTAATATCATCAACATCATTATCGTCATCATTATCATCATTATCATCATCATCATCATCATTAATATCATCATCATCACCATCAATTCTTTTGACCGATTCCCTAGATCTCTCCCATTCCTCTGCGTCCTCGATATACAGGTGTTCCTTCCTATCCGCCCGCCAGGTGGGTGTGAGCGTCATAATTAAGTTTGATTAATTAGCCTTGCTACGTGCACATTTAGATAAGAGGTAATGTGTGTATTTTTTATTTTTATTATTATTATTACTTTTTATTTTTATTTCATTTCTCTCTCTCTATCTCTCTCTCTCTTTCTCTCTCTCTCTCTCTCTCTCTCTCCCTCCCTCCCTCCCTCCCTCCCTCCCTCCCTCCCTCTCTCTCTTCCTCTCATTCCCTTCCCCTCTTTCTCCCTCCCTTCCCCTCCCCATCTTCCCTCCCACCTTCCCTTCCTCCCAATCTTCTCTTTTCCTCCTTCTCCCACCCTCCCTTTCGAGAGAGAAATTAATAGATAGAGAGCGAGAAAGAAAGAGGAATAGAGAGAGAGCGAGAGCGAAAGAGAACGAAAGAGAGCGAGAGAGCGTGAGCAAGAAAGAGAGGAAAAAAGTGAGAGGGAGAAACAAGAATACTACAACTAAGCACACGGAGCGACGCCGAGAATGCACGGGGCAGATCTCCTGACTTCTCGGGTCGCTTTGCACAGCTCGCCCGTGAATGAAGGAACAGCTGTCACGCCGACAGTCACATTCTTTCCGATGTTTTGCTTTATTTTATTTTTATTGTTTTTATTTGTTTATTTTTTTATTTTTATGTATGTGAGTTTTATATATATATAAAAATGTAGGAGTGAAGTATGAAATTTTATTTTCGAAGTATGTGATTCGTTTTTATGTTGAATGATGTGATTCCTGTTTTTTTAAGTGATTTTTTTTTTTTTTTTAAATCTGAAGATGTATTATGTCCGGACCTCGCTGGATGTTTGGTTAGCTACTGAAGGTTTGGGTTGAATGCTGTGACGAGGCTTGGGACCGAATCAGCTGATGGGTTTGGGTTATAATCCCGGCGAGAGAAAGGAGAATGAAGAGAGACGGAATTTTGGAAAGTTGGGCTAAAATTTCGGCGTGTCGGGAGGAAGGGGAAGTGTTTAAAAAGAGTGTCAGGTTAAAGAGTAAGTTAAAATGGGTGAGCAAAGTTGATTTTTTCTCTCTCATGATCTGACAGTCTGCCGTAAGGACATGACATGAATTACTTTCAAAGCTATCAGAATCTGATAACCATACGATATTTTAGTACTACTACTACTGCTGGTGTTACTACTATTGCTATTACTAATGCTGCTACTACTGTTTCTGCTATTCCTGCTACTGCTACGACTACCACTACTACGACTGCTACTGCTACTACTGCTACTTCTACTACTGTTACTGCTGCTGCTACTGCTATCGTTATTAAGTCAATTCTTACTGTTAGTGCAACCTTCGTGGAAATGAACTGACTTCTGTGATTGACTTTATTTATGTGAATGGGAATTCTCGTTTATTGGGGCTTTTTTATTTATTTATTGACCGGAGCTGTTTAAGGGGTATATATACCGTTGATTAGAGATTTGTTTTTGCGATGTTGTGCTGCAGGAATGGAATATGTGTGTGTGTGTGTGTGTGTGTGTGTGTGTGTGTATGTGTATGTGTGTATGTGTGTATTTGTGTATTTGTGTACATCACGCCTTACTCGCATTCATCTTCTCTCTTATCTACATCTCTTTCTTTATCTGAATCGATTACTTTGTTATCAAATCAAATCAAATCTCTTTGTTCTTCAGTATTGTATTTCCTGTCCTGTTCCGACCTCTCTCTCTCTCTCTCTCTCTCTCTCTCTCTCTCTCTCTCTCTCTCTCTCTCTCTCTCTCTCTCTCTCTCTCTCTCTCTCTCTCTCTCTCTCTCTCTCTCTCTCTGAGAGAGAGAGAATGAATAAGAGAAAAATAGGAAAACAAAAAAAGAAAAGAAATAAGGTAAAGAAAGAAATTAAACATAAGATATAAAAACGCAAAAGGAAGAGCAGGAGAGAAAATCAGACAGAAAAACAAACAAACACAGAGTCAACACAGTCATAAACACAGTCATAAAAGATATTAACATATAAAATTAACTTACAACTTCTTCTGCTTATTGACTGACTGATTTCTTTATTTGCCATACGTAAGTTAGCTCATGTATAGCCATTTGTATGTTGTCTCTAAAAGCCTTGTCAAAAAAGGAACGCAGTAAAATAGAATGAATGTGAAATGATAAGTAAATAGATAGATAGGAGGAAATTGATAAATCGTTAAAATAGGTAAACGCACAAGGAATGATAGTTAAGTGTGCATGAGTGTTATATGGATAGATAGATGCATAGATAAAAAAATGACTACACAATTAATTGAAGAATGTGTAACCAGACTCCCGAGACGAGCGTAAGCTATTATCTCAAGATTAGTGAGCCTTGAAGTCAGGCAAGTGTTAGTGACTTGAGTTTTATCCGCTGACTTCGAGGATGAGGGGAGGGGAGGGGGGAGGAGGGGGGCGAGGGGGTCAGCTGCCGAGATTATGCTTGACCTTTTGTTGCTTCGAAAAGAAAGAGTGATTGTCCATATGGCAGCTGGGGGTCGGGTCTCTCTCTCTCCCTCCCTCTCTCTCTCTCTCTCTCTCTCTCTCTCTCTCTCTCTCTCTCTCTCTCTCTCTCTCTCTCTCTCTCTCTCTCTCTCTCTCTCTCTCTCTCTCTCTCTCTCAATCAGTAAACGACCAGAAATCGACATGGATCCCTTAATCGTCATCCTTATCTCCAAAATCATCGGAAATGCTCAAAGGAAGGAGGGAGGGAGGGAGGGAGGGAGGGAGGGAGGGAGGGAGGGAGGGAGGGAGGAAGGGAGGGAGGGAGGGAAGGAGGGGGGAAGGGTAGGGAGGGGGGGCAAGAACACCCACCGAGAGAAGGAGGGAAGGAAGGATAGAGGGAGAGGACAATGGTGTTTCTTGTTCGCTTCGGTAGTCGGCCAGTCATAGCGCTTGTTGAACTGTGAACTGTTCACGGTAGTTCAATTAGACGCTTGTTGAACCTAAACCCTATCCCTTGATCCCCTCTAACCCCCCCCCCCCTCCTCCATCATTCCGCTGAAATATGGATGAGAAAGATGGGGGGGGGGGTAGAGGGTAGGGGTTTGGTCAAGAGGTACCTTCTCTTCTTCTTCCTTCTCTACCTCCTCCTCCTCCTCCTCTACTCCTCCTCCTCCTCCTCTACTCCTCCTCCTCCTCCTCCTCCTCCTTTTCCTCGTCCTCCTTTACTCCTCCTCCTCCTCCTCCTCCTCCTCCTTTTCCTCGTCCTCTCCTTCTCCTCTTCCTCCTCCTCCTCCTCCTCCTCCTCCACCTCCTCCTCCTCCTCCTCCTCCTCCTCCTCCTCCTCCTCCTCCTCCTTTTCCTCGTCCTCTCCTCCCCTCCCTTCCTCTTCCTCCTCCTCCTCCTCCCCTCCCCTCCCCTCCCCTCCCCTCCCCTTCCTCCTCCTCCCCTCCCCTCCTCCTCCTCTTCCTCCTCTTCTTCCTCCTCCTCCTCCTTCCTCCTTTTCCTCCTCCCCTCTCCTCCCCTCCCCTCCCCTCCCCTTCCTCCTCCTCCCCTCCCCTCCAACTCCTCTTCCTCCTCTTCTTCTTCCTCCTCCTCCTCCTCCTTCCTCCTTTTCCTCCTCCCCTCTCCTCCCCTCCCCTCCCCTTCCTCCTCCTCCTCCTCCTCCTCCTCCTCCTCCTCCTCTTCCTCTACTCCTCTTCCTCCTCCTCCTCCTCTACCTCTCCCTCCTCCTCCACATCTAAAGTGTGTAGCGCTACACATTCCCCCTTAAGTCAAGTGCCTTGTTGATAGACGCACTCGCACGCCGCTTGTTTTGGGAGTGTTAAATGGCAAGATCGGGATGGATATTTACACCCGATTAGAATCCCTGTGCAGTTGCAAGATTCACTTAAAGGTCATTGGATGCAACATCTCTTCTGGTGTAGGGGGAGAGAGAGATGGAAGGGGGAGGGGGAAAGGAGGGGGGAGCAGTGGTGTGGCTCTCACTCCGTCAGACAGACAGACAGACAGACAGGGAAGACAGCAAGCGTTGTTGGAGGTAAAGGGTGGTGGTGATGGTGATGGTGATAGCGTTGATAATTTCGGTGAATTTGATGATGATGGTGTTGAAAATGGCAACGGCTGTTTAAGTTGTTGTCTTACTCGTGATGGGAGAGATGAGGATCCCAATAATGCTAGGAGTGGTCATAATGAGAATAAAAATCATCATCATAGGTGATAATGAAAGTAACGAAATTGGCGTAGTATTAATGAGCTTGAGAATGCTAGTGAATGGTATTATCTTAATTATAATTACAAGCACAACAACTAAAATGAAATGATAGGGATTATTGCCATTATGGATGAAGTAATGATAATGATTAGTGTAACATGTATTAAGTTATTTCTTTTTTTAGAAATAATGTATTACTCCTACTAATGTTCAAGGCAGTGATAACAACAACAATAACAATCACAATCCGCTAAACAATGCCTTCTGCCGCAACCAGGTGTGAGCTTGGTGCCAGGCTGCGATGCCTCTCCTGTTGGCACCCGTT
>NC_061856.1:16796257-16808757 GCF_019202785.1 Penaeus chinensis
GTGGGATGGGGAGAAGGGAGTGAAGGGGGGAGGATAAGGAGCGTGTGTGTTGTATGTTGTTTGTGTAGGATGCATATGTGTGTGTGTGTGTATATTTGTTTGTGCTTTTTTAAAATTATTTTTGTTATTATTATGAAAGAGTTATACATAGCAGATCTCTTCACGCAGGATAAAAATTAACCATCGCGACACAAATGAAACAAAATCAAGAACGAAATTATTCCGAAAAACAAAAAACAAAAACAAACCCAAGAATGACTATAAAACGAATCGAAAGAAGGAAAAGAGAACAAAGAAAAAGAGAGAGTAGAAGGAGAGAAGGAGAAGGAGAAGGAGAAGGAGAAGGAGAAGGAGAAGGAGAAGGAGAAGGAGAAGGAGAAGGAGAAGGAGAAGGAGAAGGAGAAGGAGAAGGAGAAGGAGAAGGAGAGGAGGAGGAGGAGGAGGAGGAGGAGGAGGAGGAGGAGGAGGAGGAGGAGGAGGAGGAAAAGGAGGAAAAGGAGAAGGAGGAGAAGAAGGAGGAAGAGAAAGGGAGAAAGAGACAGAGAATCAGAGAGAGAGAGAGAGCAGGAGAGAAAATAGAAATAGAGAGATATAACGAGAGAGAGAGAGAGAGAGAGAGAGAGAGAGAGAGAGAGAGAGAGAGAGAGAGAGAGAGAGAGAGAAAGAAAGAAAAAAAGAGAGAGAGAGAGAGAGAGAGAGAGAGAGAGAGAGAGAGAGAGAGAGAGAGAGAGAGAGAGAGAGAGAGAGAGAGAGAGAGAGAGAATAAATGCGATGAATGGTTTACTCTCTCTATAATCGCGCGGAGAAACTTAATGGGTTTTCTTTCATTCATTCCACGGGAGAGGATTTCGCTGTGACAATGACCGCGCGAAGAAGGTGGAAAAAGGCGAAGAGGGAAGAGAAAGGAGGAGGAGGAGGAGGAAGAAAGAGAATGGGTGATGAGAAGGGGAAAATAAAATGGGAATCAGTTGTGGTAAAGGGGAGATTTGGAATGAAAAATGCGAGATTAATTGAGGGAAGACATGTATTTATTTACAGGGATAAGCAGTTCGTGTTTACTTATAGGTACACACTCGCACGCACATTCTCTCTCTCTCTCTCTCTCTCTCTCTCTCTCTCTCTCTCTCTCTCTCTCTCTCTCTCTCTCTCTCTCTCTCTCTCTCTCTCTCTCTCTCACTCACACCACACACACACAACACACACAACAACACACACACACACACACACACACACTACACACACACACACACACACACACACACACACACACACACACTCACACACAATATACTCATATGCATACACATACACATACACATACACATATAAATATAAATATACTATACAATATACATTATACATATACATATACATATACATGCAACACGAACGCACGCGCGCACGCCACTGCTCCGATTCCGCCGCACTCCGAAGTATTCGGGTTGCCTTCTCCTCCTCCCGGGCGAGAGTCCGGAATCACGACGAGCTGGGGGGGGCTCGCCCTTACTATTTAAGTGAGGTCCTGGGCTGTGGTAAGGTTTTTTCTTTTTTTTGGGGGAGGTAGGGAGGTTGGGGGGAGTGAAGGAGGTGGAAGGGAGGAAGGGTGGAGGGGTGGGGAAGTGAGAGAGAGGATGGAAGGGTAGGGAGGAGAAGGAGGGGGATGGACAGGTGGGGAGTAGATGAGGTTAGGGGTAGGTTGGGAAGAGAAGGGGGATGAAGGGAAGGGGTGGGAAGAGGAGGAGGGAGGTGGAGGGGGGAGAGGAGAAGGCAGAGAGTGGAATTGTGAGGGTGGGGAGAAGGAGTGAAGGGGGAGGAAAAGGAGCGTGTGTGTTGTATGTTTGTTTGTGTAGGAATGCATATGGTGTGTGTGTGTATATTGTTTTGCTTTTTAAAAATATTTTTTTGTTTATTATTATGAAAGAGTTATACATAGCAGATCTCTTCACGCAGGATAAAAAATTTTAACCATCGCGACACAAATGAAACAAAATCAAGAACGAAAATTAATTACCGAAACAAAAAACAAAAACAACCCAAGAATGACTATAAACCGAAATCGAAAGAAGGAAACAGAGAACAAAGAAAAAGAGAAGTAGAAGGAAGAAGAGAAGGAGAAGGAGAAGGAGCAGAGAAAGGAGAAGGAGAAGGAGAAGAGAATAGGAGAAGGAGAAGGAGAAGGAGACGGAGAAGGAGAAGGAGAAGGAGAAGGAGGAGGATGGAGGAGAGGAGGAGGAATGAAGGAGGATGAGTGAGGCGGAGGAAGAGGAAAATGATAAAGGAGAAGAGGAGAAGAAGGAAGAAGAGACAGGAGAAAGGACAGAGATCAGAGAGACAGAGAGAGCAGATAAAAATAAAATAGCGAGATATAACGAGAGAGAGGAGAGAGAGAGCAAAAAGGGAAAGAGAGAATAGAGAGAGAGAGAGAGAGAGAGAGAGAGAGAGAAAGAAACAAGAAAAAAGAGAGAGAGAGAGAGAGAGAGAGAGAGAGAGAGAGAAGAGAAGAGAGAAGAGAGAGAGAGAGAGAGAGGAGAGAAGAGAGAGAGAGAAAAATGCGATGGAATGGGTTACTCTCTCTATAAAAATCGCGCGGAGAAACTTAATGGGTTTTCTTTCATTCCAAGTCCACGGAGAGGCATTTTTCGCTGGACAATTACCGCGCAGTAGAAGGTGGAAATAGCGAAGTAGGGAAGAGAAATGGAGGAGGAGGCGGAGGACTACAGAGAATGGGTTGATCGAACGGGGAAAATAGACATGGGGAATCCGATTTTTCCAGGGGGAGCAAATAAAGGAATAACCCTGCGAGCATACAATAGAGGGGACGTTTCCAAGTCTATTAATTTACAGGGAAAACAGTTCCGGATATTAACTTATAAGGTACACACAGGTTAATGAGCACACTCCGCACGCACATTCTCATCTCTCTCTCTCTCTCATCTCCTCTCTCGATACGTCTTCCACGGGGGCTCTCTCTCTGCCTCTATCTCTCTCACTCTCTCCTCATCTCTCTCTCTCTCTCTCTCCTCTCTCTCTCTCCACACACACACACACACACACACACACACACACACACACACACACACACACACACCACACACCACACACACACACAACACCCACACACACTCTCGATTACCAAACACACACGCTGTACTTATCCACCATAATTATCTTTTCTCCCCTCACCCACCCTTTCCTCCGATTCTTGTTATCCCTTATCTTCCCCTTTAATTATTTTTTTTACGTGTCCTTTCTCTCGATAGTTTCTCTGCTTCGTTAACTTTTCCCCCATTTTTATTTCACTTTAATATTTGTCTCAATTTGACGGATTCTTTTTCCGCGAATTTTTGCATGAAGTGAAAGCTTAATTGTTGTGGACTGTGAGGGGGAATCATAGCTTTGTGGGAAGGAAGGAAGGAAGGAAGGCAGGAAGGAAGGGAGGGAATGAGGGAGGAAGGGAGGGAGGGAGGGAGGGAGGGAGGGAGGGAGGAGGGAGGGAAAAGTAAGGATTAAGGAGGATGGGAGGGAAGGAGGGAGGGAGGGGACAGGAGGAGGGGAGGTGGAGGGAGGGAAGGAAGGACGGAAGGAATGGGAGGGAAGATGAGGAGGTAGGAGGGAGGGAGGGAGGGAGGGAGGGCGGGGAGGAAGGAAGGAGGAGGAGGGAAGGAGGAGGGAGGAAGGAGGAGTAGGGAGGGAGGGAGGGAGGGAGGGAGGGAGGAATTAGGATGGAAGGGAGGGAGGGAGGGAGTGAGTAGGGAGGGAGGAAGGGAGGGAGGGAGGGAGGGAGGAAAGAAGGGAGAGAGGTAGAGTGAGTAAGTGAGGGAGGTAAGGAGGGGAGGAAGGAAGAGAGGCGGTATTGAGTGATAAAAAAAAGAGTGAGGGAAGTAGGAAAGGAAAAAGAGAAGGGAGGAAGGGAGAGAGGGAGTGATAAAGGGAAGGAGGATAAAAAGGAGAGGGAAGGGAAGGAAGGTAGGAAATTATAATTCAGTTCTTCCTTCCGGAGTATCGCCGCCTAGATCTCTCGGGAAGCTTTCAAGTGCCTCCGTTCTCGACTTGACTCGCGCTCTCCCTAATTCAAGTCTTGGTTCTTACCTCCATTCCTTCTGCCTGCGGTCCTCCGGCATCCATTATCCACTCTGTTCCCCCCCTACAACAGCCGGACACCCACGCCGGTCCTAACCCCCCAACACACACACAAGTACAATCCCCCCTCCCCCCCACGCAGCATTATCATCATTGTCAGCCTCGCTGTCCATCCCGCGGCTCTCCCCCTCCACACTCCCGTCGTCCCACCAGCTCTCTCCCAACTCCCACCCACTGCACTTCCAGTGCATCTTTCCCATCCATTCGTCTCCACCCACTATCATCCATCCATCTCTCCTCTGCTGCGCCGTGCCCCCCCCAGTGTCTCTACTCGCCACGCACCCAAACTAGACCCATAACACCAGACCCCCCACCCATGCCATGTAAGTGTCCATTTCCTCCGTCGCATCCCATAACTTCCTTTCGTCCTGCCACCCTCAAACCATCCCATCCCGGCAAATATATCATATTAATTAATAAAATAATAGCCAACTAGTAAGAGCACATAAATGTCCCCCAACACCTAACAGGCAAACATCCTTGCCATACAATGTCTACACAAGGATGCTAACACCGACGTAATTCACGTCGATGTTAGAGCAAGCGCCCGACTCTAAGCTGGAATTACCAAACCAGCGACATTGGGCTGCGGTGTCGGCCGCGTGGGACGTCTTGGCGGCAGCCCCGGGGCACTTGAAAGGGGGGGGGGGCGACCACAAGTGCACATGGCCTACGTACGTGCCAGGCGCACACGCGGATATATGCACATCCTGAGCGCATACATGGGTATTCGGAGATCATTAAGTCACTATGGATAATACAAACTCCAAAGCGCCAACAACTTTTGGCTCTCGTAAGACAAACGCACATATCACGTACACACGAAATACGCACAACTAAGCACATATCCGGCATACGTAAATCCTCTGGCTCCAACCACGGACATAGTCCAACGACACACCATGCGGACATACGGACATATACCCAAGGCGCACACACAGACATTCGTACGTAGCTAAATACCCAGATAAAAGTTCCCCCGCTGCTTACGAAACACATATAGATTTACATAGAGACGCGCGTGTATATTGGCTACGCGCTGACTACGCAAACACACGTGCGTATAAACCTACTCGTACGCAGTGAAGCTCAGATTCCAATATCCATAGAAACGGACACATGTTGTACGTGGGAAGATGGAGGACTGATTGCACGTATTTATAGAAGAAGCATTGCAGAACCACATGTTGCAAGGAGCTCGAAAGCCTTCTCTCTCTCTCTCTCTCTCGTTCATCTCACTCATCCCTCTCTCTCCTCATCTCTCTCAGCATCGTCCTCTCTCTCTCCACTGACTCCTCTCATCTCTCCCCTCTCTCTCTCACTCATCTGTCTCTCTCTGTCCTCTCTCTCTCTCTCTCTCTCTCTCTCTCTCTCTCTCTCTCTCTCTCTCTCTCTCTCTCTCTCTCTCTCTCTCTCTCCTCTCTCTTCCCTCTCCTCTCCCTCTCTCTCCCTCTCTCTCTCTCTCTCTCTCTCTCTTTTCTCTCTCTCTCTCTCTCTCTCTCTCTCTCTCTCTCTCTCTCTCTCTCTCCCTCTCTCTCTCTCTCTCTCTCTCTCTCTCTCTCTCTCTCTCTCTCTCTCTCTCTCTCTCTCTCTCTCTCTCTCTCACACACTCTCTCACTCTCTCTCTCACTCTCTCACTCTCTCTCTCTCTCCCTCTCTCCCTCCCTCCCTCCTCCCTCTCCCTCCCTCCCTCCCTCCCTCCCTCTCTTCTCTCTCTCTCTCTCTCTCTCTCTCTCTCTCTCTCTCTCTCTCTCTCTCTCTCTCTTCCCTCTTCTCTCTTCTCTCTTCTCTCTTCTCTCTCCTCTCTTCTCTCTCCTCCCTCTCTTTCGCTCCCTCGCTCTCTGCCTCCTCTTCCCCTTCTTCACTCATTTCCACTCCGTCCCTCCCCTTCCCCCCCTTTCTTCTTCCCCCTTCCTTTCTTCCCCCCTTTCCTCCTTACGAGAGATTTGTTATTAAAAGGTCAGGACCTTCGTCGACGGGGTGGGGGGTGGGGGGGGTTACCACATGCCTGAGGAATAAGTTAATTGTGCGTTTTGCCCTGGTTTCCCTAAGCGCACGTGCTGTGTTGTGTGTACTGCTGACCCAATTTCTCTCGTTATTGCAATGGTGCTTCCTCCTTCTCGGGCTGTGTGGCTGTCTCTCTCTGTCTCTGTAATTCTCTCTCTCTCTCTCTGTAATTCTTTCTCTCTCTCTGTAATTCTCTCTCTCTCTCTCTCTCTCTCTCTCTCTCTCTCTCTCTCTCTCTCTCTCTCTCTCTCTCTCTCTCTCTCTCTCTCTCTCTCTCTCAGTAATGAAGATTTCGAACATGATTATTTTTTACCAGGAAAGCAGAAGTGAAAGAGAGAGAGAGAAAGAGGAGAAAATGAAAGAGAGACATTGACAGACAGTCACAAGAGCGTGATTCTCGCGGTTGATCGCCGTTCGTTTCCCTCCTGGGCGTGGGCGCGGGCTAATCGATTGACACCTGGCAGTTCCGGGTCAGTTGCGAAGCTTTGTCGCGAGTCATCGTTCCGCCGCTCGCGTTGAGGAAGGGGCGACGAGGCATGGTGCTGATGGAGGTTGTGGTGATGAGGGGCATGTGAGGTTGATGGGGCGTGGTCGGGATGGTAGCGCATGCGATGATGGCGACGATGGTGAATGGAGATGATTATGGGAGGACGAGGATAATGACGATGTTGAGTGCAGTTGGTATATTGAAAAATAAATAGCGGGGTGATAGTGATGTTGACTGATGGTTGGGAATGAAGCTGATACAGTAAGAGAGAAATGAGGGAGGGAGGATGAAGATCGTGTCGATGATGAGGGAAGCTTTGGAATTCCCTCTTGCCTTCGTCTGGAATGAGGACAAGGTGGACGGGAGGGACACTCAGCTAAAGGGCATTTTTCAAGGATACGCGAGGGGAGAGGGAGAGCGAGAGGGAGAAGTTAAGGGGTAAATAAGTGAAGAACAAAAGGAAGTTTCATTAAACCTTGGGTGAAGAGGACAAGGTTCATTTCATATAGATGAAGTAGATAATGACAAGGAAGGAACTATTATGCCTTGTTACTGGAGTTTCCCTCTCATGGAGAGTGTCGTGTTATTATTTACGCAAAGCAGTATTCACGCACTCTGTATGTGTCATCCTACTTGCCTGCATGATTTGAGTGCAAGCGTCATTGGACATCGTAATGGGTGTGTTCAAGAGAGGGAAATAACAGCAACATTCGTGACTCGAAAAACAGGAATTGTAGGTCGGCAGTTTGGGCGTCGCCGACCGCCCATCCCAAGCCCAGGGGCGTGAATGTGCACCCTGCGTCTCCCCGTTGGCCAGCCTGGATATGGCGGGGGACTCTGGTCTCTCGGGGGTCTCTGGCCACGTGTGAGTCTTTGGTCTGTGTTGTTTTGTTACTTTCGTACAGGACCTTTTTGTGTGTTTGTTTGAGTGTGTGCCTGCGTGCGTGTGTATATAGAGATCAAATAAGGAGACCAGCAGACGCATTTCCCCCTTCTTTGCGCCGTTGGCTGCGATACAGACCGGTGCGCCCACTTTCGCCATTGCACGCACTGCTGAAGAGGTAGAGGGCGCGAGAGTCTCCTGGGGTCGAGACCTAGGAAGAGTCGGGGAGAGGAACGGGGTGGGGAGTTAGGGGGAAGGGGATGAGTAAGTAGGAAGGGAAGGTGGGTGAGTAGGATAGGTGGGGGGGGGGTGAATGAGAGGAATTGGAAGGAGTTAGGAGGAGGGGAGGGGGATGAGTAAGGGAGAGGGGGGGAAGGATGAGTACGGAGGAGGGGAGGGATGAGTGTTAAGGGAAAGAGGTTAGGGGGCAGGGGCAGGGGCAGGGGAAAAGTATGGCTGGTGAGCGGCGTAGTGATTTGAAAACCTCAGCGTATTTAAGTTGAACTTGATTTTGCAATGGTTTGTTTACCGTGCTGCGGTTGGGCGGAGATGGATAGGTGCTGGCCGTGTTGGCTTATTTCTGTGTGTGTGTGTGTGTGTGTGTGTGTGGATGTGTGTGTGTGTGTGTGTGTGTGTGTGTGTGTGTGTGTGTGTGTGTGTGTGTGTGTGGATGTGTGTGTGTGTGTGTGTGTGTGTGTGTGTGTGTGTGTGTGTGTGTGTGTGTGTGTGTGTGTGTGTGTGTGTGTGTGTGTGTGTGTATGTGTGTGTGTGTGTGTGTGGTCCTCTCATCACCCTTCTATATTGCCTAAAAGAAATGAAACATTTGTTATTCTGATATCTCCCTCTGTTTCTTCAGCATCCCTACTTTCCTTCCTCCTTTTTTCCCTGCCTTCGTCTTCCTTGCCTTCACTTCCTTTATTATTTCGTTTGTCCCTTCCTTCCTTTATCATTTCGTTTGTCCCTCCCTCCCTTTATCATTTCGTTTATTGCCATCGAGTGAAAGTGCCGTAGCGGAGTCACCGGAGTAACTGGTGTGACTCCGGACAGACTGGAATACCAATGCCCGGTGTGACTGCGACGCCGTTTGGTACAGCTGGCAGTAGAGAGCACGCACGCACGCACGCACACATACATTTACACAGACATAGTACTTGTATAGTTACTCGTATAGTGCGTATATACTTACACGTATAGTACATGTATACTTACATATATGGTACGTATAATACTTAAACTTACACTATACTTACATAGGTCTAGTACTTATATCCTTATACTTGCACATACGAACACTCACACACATACTTATACTTACACATCACCAACATTCGTACATACACGCACACAACCTCCCCCAACCCCTGCCCCCCTTCGCCACACACACAAAACTTTCAAAAAACACAATGTAGCCAAGTGAGTCATTGTCTTCCCTTTTTTAACAACGAAAGTGCACGTTGGCCGGATATTTTGGCACCCTGTCAGCGGCATCTTGACCTTGCCCGCTTTGCTGTCTGGAGAAGGCAATATATATATATATATATATATATATATATATATATATATATATATATATATATATGTTCTTTTTTTCCCTCGATGGAAGAGTGTTTTTCGTCATGTATCCGTCATGTATCTTGTGACTGATGGCTTTGTGTGTGAATAGTTTAAACAGATCAGGTTGATCGCAAAGTCATCTTTTGTGCTTCCACAGGTTTTTGGGTGACAAGATAGAGCGGATGCAAGGTGTGTCAGTGACTTCATATATATGTGTGTGTGTGTGTGTGTGTGTGTGTGTGTGTGTGTGTGTGTGTGTGTGTGTGTGTGTGTGTGTGTGTGTGTGTGTGTGTGTGTGTGTGCGTGCGTGTGTGTGTGTGCGTGTGTGTGTGTGTGTGTGTCTGTGTGTGTGTGTGCGTGTACGTGTGCGTGTGCGTGT
Source organism: Penaeus chinensis (assembly GCF_019202785.1). Taxonomy (NCBI): domain Eukaryota; kingdom Metazoa; phylum Arthropoda; class Malacostraca; order Decapoda; family Penaeidae; genus Penaeus; species Penaeus chinensis. The sequence goes on from NC_061856.1 coordinate 16,805,708, forward strand.
GTGGGTGCATATATATATATATATATATATATATATATATTCGTATGTATTCCCTCAGTGTTAGGGATATCTGGTATATATGTTAAGTATTGGTATAAACTAGCTGTTTTATAACGAGCAACTCATCGAATTACGCAACTTTAATCATGTTTTTCTTTCGCTGCAGGTACGTGTGAGAGAGGAAGGAACTGCCCGCGGTGTAAGTAGAGTGTCTCGCGCCGGTACGTGGCAGCATGGCGTAATCCGCACCTGTCGGAGGAGCGTCTCTGGCTCGTGTTGTGCTTGTGCTGCCTGCGGGTCTGATGCCGGTGCTGCCTGCGGGGTCTGACGGCGTATTCCGGAGCCGTTTTTAGGGAGGATTGCTTCATTTCAGAAGGGTCTTTTACTCTGTTGATTTTTGTTTTGTGTGTGTTTTTTTTTTCTTTCTTTCTTTTTCCTTTTTTGGGGGCTTATTCTTGTCTACTCTTCTCACTGTCTTTTGTCTTCTCTCTCTCTCTCTCTCTCTCTCTCTCTCTCTCTCTCTCTCTCTCTCTCTCTCTCTCTCTCTCTCTCTCTCTCTCTCTCTCTCTCTCTCTCTCTCTCTCTCTCTCTCTCTCGCATAATTTACGACGATGAAGAAATCTAAGGAAAAGTGTCGCGTGTGCGGTCAGCAGTCACGACGTCGCGGGACATATGTTTGGTAATGACACATTTTGTCCGTGATTGACAGGCTTTCGAATGGATGGGAAAGAGAGGGAGGGAAAAAGAGAGATTGGAGGAGACAGACAGAATATGTGTTTCCATGTTTCTCTCACCTTTTTTCCCACGGTAGCTTAAGAATTACGCACCTTCTCCCTTCCTCCTCTACCTGCTTTTCCTTACCCCCACCCTACCCTCTACCTCCTCATCCCCCTCTACCTGCTTCTCCCCTTCCCCTCCCCTAACCCTTCCCTACCACCGTGATACATCCCCTACCCTTGCCCGTCCCCCTCCCCTACCCCCGTCCATACCCCCCTACCCTTGCCCCACTCTCGCGAATCGACCGCAGCTTCTCCCGGCAGGCAGTACGTACTACGGAGTCGCATACGCAGATCGTGAGGCGCGGACGGACGGACAAGCAGACCGACGGACGACTCGATGATGAGGTGGTGGTCGTGGCGGAGTCGTGACGCTGACCCAGTTCCCATGGCCGGCTCGAGGCAGGGAGACGGGGGTGGGGGCGGGAGTACTTCGTGGCGGGGGGAGTGGGAGGGGAGGGAGTTAGGGGGAGAAGAGGGGGTGATGGGGAGGGGAAGGGGAAGGGGAGGGGGAAGGAGTTAAGGGGAGGGGAGGAAGAGGGAATGAATGGTGAGGGGAAGGAGTGGGAGTGGGAAGAGGAGGGAAGAAGGGTGAGGGGAGAAGGGGGAAGGGTAGGGAGTGATAGGTGAGGGAGGGAGGTGAAGGGGAAGGGAGGAGTGGGAGTGGGAAAGGGGAGGTGAATGGGAGAGGGGTGAGGCGAAGGAGTGAAGTGACGTTAGGGTTGCATGGCGTCCTTCGCTGCTATTTCATCGGCGAGCTTTTAGTCTTGTTCCGCCTCCTCCGCCTGTTGTTGTTGATTTTCCTTGTTGACATTGTCGTCTTTCTTGATGTTGCTCTTTTTCTTCTTCTTCTTCTTCTTCCTCTTCTTCTTCTTCTTCTTCTTTTCTTCTTTTCTTCTTTCTTCTTTCTTCTTTCTTCTTTCTTCTTTCTTCTTCTTCTTCTTCTTCTTCTTCTTCTTCTTCTTGGTCTTGTTGCTTCTGTTGTGTTTGCTCTTAGGGTAAGGATTATTATTACTGATAGCGTTGCTGTTATTCTTGCTAGTTGTTGTAGTAAAAGTAGGCCTAGTAGTAATAGTAGCAGCTTCGTATCGTAACGGTTATCATTTTTATTTGTCAGCACTTGTCATCCTAATTGGTTATTTTTTATATATTGATTGTTGCATTGATAGTAGTGGTAGTAGTAGTAGGAATAGTAATAGTAGTAGGAGTAGTGGTAATAGTAGTTGTAGTGGCGATTGGTATTCTCTCTAACAGCAGTACCATTATTTTTGTAACAAATAATAGATCCCGGCTTCTGTTAGAGAAGGAGATACAGAGAGAGAGGGAGAGACAGAGAGAGAGAGAGACAGTGACAGTGACAGATACAGAGACAGAGACAGAGACAGAGACAGAGATAGAGATAGAAAGACGGAGACAGAGATAGAGATGGAAGGAAGGGGATATGAACAGACAGAGAAAGAGAAAGATAAAAAGAAAATAAAGTAATAATTCTCAAAGTAGAAACTAGGTCAGACCTCCAAGCGCGCCACAAGTATTTTCAAGGCAAAGTGACCTTCATTTTCAAGATTAATAAACTAAGGCATTGGACGGCGTGTTGTCTCCTTGCGTTGTGACTGAAGGGAGGGAGAGAAGGAGGAAGAGTAAGGGGAGGGAGAGGAAGAGGGTGAGGTTGAGGGAGGGAGACAAGGAGGTAGGAGTAGGGAGTGAGGAAGAGGGAGAGTTAGGGGGAGGGAGACATGGAGGAAGGAGTAGGGAGATGTAGGGGGAGGGAGACAAGGAGGAAGGAGTAGGGAGTGAGGAGGAGGGAGAGGAAGGGGGAGGGAGACAAGGAGGAAGGAGTGAGTAAGAGGGAGAGGGAAGAGTTTTTAATTACCATGTTTTATATAATAATGTTGGTTTATTTTCATCTGATTCGATTTTATTATTTTCCATCTACTTTTACTTCATCCTTCAAGCCTCTCGAGGCGTGGTAATCGAGGCTGTTGAGGTCTGTTTCTCCCTAGGATTTCGATCTGATGTTTCGAGCTCCTGTGACGTCAAGATTATTATTTTTTTTTTGTGGTATCTGCAAGAAATTGTGATTTCTGTGGTGATGTCCTATGGTATATCTTGTCATGTCTTTTTTTTTTGGTATATTTTGTTTTTTTGTTATGTTTATAAATGATGTTTGATGTCTGTTTGTACTGTCTGGGTCGAGTCGTGAAATAGTTGACGTATTAATCCTTTTTTTTTTTCTTTTCTTTTCTGTCTTTTTAGTTTCTATTATTTATTACA
>NC_061856.1:16813757-16826257 GCF_019202785.1 Penaeus chinensis
CCTCCTCCTTCTCCTCCTCCTTTCCCCCTCCTCCTCCTCCTCCTCCTCCCTCCTCCCTCCTCCTTTCCCCTCCCCTTTTCCTCCAATTCCTCCTCCTTTTTCCTCTCCTATTCCCCTCTCCTCCTTCTTCCTTTTCCCTTTCCTCCTATAAACACAAAAAGTGTACCTGCGAGATTGCAATGCAGGGCGCTTATCCCTTGCTGGGCCTGATATGGCCACAATGGGATGTTTCGAGCATATTTACCCATGCTGACCAGATATATCCATAGTATATGAGTATAATCAGTTGTATTATTCATAGATGTGAGTACGAGGATGGTGAATCATGGAAGCGATAAAATGTACATATTTTTCCTCTGTATTGTATCGCTTATCTATCGAGGATCAGTTGGATATTACGCGATAGATAGCGAGTCGCACAAAGAACGGAAGGATGGGTTTTGTTCGGGCCTTACTGCGTTGTGCGTTTTTATGTTTTTTTTTTGTTTGTTTTTTTGGTCGGTGTTGTTTCAGTAATGTTCCTGTTTTTACCTTGCTTGTCTACATTTTCTCTCTTTTTTTCTGTGTAACTATCTCTTTATTTTTCCTTATCGCTTTTTCTTCTTACCTTTTCTTCTCCTCCTCCTTCCTCTTCCTCCTCCTCCTCCACCACCTCCTCCTCCTCCTCCGCCTCCTTACTCCCTCCCCCCCTTCCCTTCCTCCTCCTCCCTCCTCCTCCACTCCTTCCCCCTCCTCCTTCCTCCTCCCTCCTCTTTTCCTCCTCCCCCCCTCCTCTCCTCCCCCTTTCCCTTTCCTGCCTCCCCCTCCTCCTCCTCCTCCTCCTCCTCCTCCTCCTCCTCTTCCCCCCAACACTATGAATGGGAAATTATAAGCTTGGTTGAACCTCTTTATCTCGGAGGAAATGAACCCCGAGCCGGCACCAGTGGAGAGTAAAACGAGGAGAGGATTTTTTTTGTTATTTTTGTTCAGTTTTGCTCGTTTTTGTTCATGTTTGTTCAATATTTTTTGACGCATTTAGTTAGTATTTGTTATTTGTTGATGTTGTTTTTTCGTTTATTTCGAAAGAAAGAAAGACAGGAGAGAGAAGAAAAGAGGGAGAGAGGGAGAAAGGGAGGCACGGAGGAAGAAAGGGAGTGTGAGTGGAAAGGTGAAAGGGAGAGTGGGATAAAAGACAAGAGTAACCGCTGATAATCGTGGCAATATTGATGATGATCCAATGGGCAGGAGACGAATCGCCGATCGCGCTTTCAGGATATCATTCTCCCAAACCGGAATCCGATCCTACACGGAGAATTCACGACCCTCCCAAGTTTTCGCCTTTATTTTGTTTTCACTCCTTAGCTTTCCCTAAAATCGGCCATTTTTAGAATCCAATCCTCTACGAGAATTCCACATATAGATTCCAATCCTTTTGGAGACCCAAGCACAGAATCCAATCCTTTTGGAGACCCGACCACGGAATCCAATCCTTTTGAAGACCCAAGCACAGAATCCAATCCTTATGAAGACCCAAGCACAGAATCCAATCCTTTTGGAGATCCAAGCACAGAATCCAATCCTTTTGGAGACCCATGCACAGAATCCAATCCTTTTGGAGACCCAAGCACAGAATCACAATCCTTTTGGAGACCCGCCCACGGAAACCAATCCTTTTTGGAGACCCGCCCGCGGAAACCAATCACCTGCGAGACTTCTAGAAAGAGAATCCAATCCCACAATCGAGATCTCCGGCGACGCACTTCCCACTTGGAGGGCGAAGGAGGGGGAGAAGGGGGGGGGGGACGTAAGAGGTCCTTTATGTCCACTTTAGAGCCAAGGACACCTGGGTGCGATTAGGACGAATCAGGAGGCGAAATGAAGGCCGATTTTGGGCGCTCCTTGGAGACCGAGCTCGGGACGCCTCTCTTCAAGAGCTGAGGATAGGATCAGCTGGCGCGACGGGTCGAGGGGTGGGGGTGGGGGTGGGGGGGGGTGAGGGGGAGTGGTCCTTGTACTTATTGTTTGTTTTTGATGTCTGTGCGATTGTGTTTTTTAATGATTTGTTTGTTTTGTATTGTTATTGTTACTAGGGTTATTACTACTGCTATTACTACTGCTACTGCTACTATTATTATTATTAATTTATTTTTGTTATTATTAATTATTATTTTTACTATTATTACTATTATTAGTATTATTATTATCATCATCATCATCATCATCGTCGTCATCAATATAATTACTGCTAATACTATTATTATTGTTATTATTGTGGTTCTGGTTATTCCAGTTTGGATTTATTTTGTTTGTGGATTTCCCTGTGTCGTCATTACCTGTTATTGCTGTTATTATTGTTATCATCATTATGGTAAACGTACTGATAAAATAATGATGGCAGTATTGAAAATTAGTAGTATTGATATTAGTATTGTTGCTGTTGTTGTATTTTATTTTCATCATCATCATCTTTATCCATCATCATCATCTTCATTCATCATCATCATCATCATCATCTCATCATCATCATCATTGTTATTATTGATGTCGTTGGCGTTGTTGTTGTTGTGTTATTATTAATATTATTTATTTATTATTATTATTATTATTATTATTATTATTATTATTATATTTATTATTATTATTTAGTTATTATTTTATTCTAGTTATTATTATTATTATCAAACATCATCATTATTATTCTTTTCTTTATTTTATTTTATTATTTTATTATTTTGTATTATTATTATTGTTATTATTATTATTATTATTATTATTTTATTATTATTAAGTATTATTTTTATTTTAATATTATTATTGTTTTTTTATTATTATTATTATTATTTTATTATTATTATTATTATTTCATTATTATTATTGTTTTTATTATTATTATTTTTGTTATTATTATTATATTATTTATTATATTATTTTATTATTTTTTTTATCATATCATTATTATTATTGTTATTATTATTAAATTTTTATTGTTACCAATATCATTATCACATACGCTCAATTTCCCCTTCCTCCCCTTCACACACACACACAACCCATACTCATACATAATACTTACATACTACTTTCATACATACATTTCATACATACTACACACACACACACACAAAACCACAACACACACACACAACACACACATACCATTACATAATACATACACACACACACAACACACACAACACACCACACACACACACACACACACACACTCACACACCACTCACACGCAACGCACACTGATAACAGCCAAGGCCCCAGCGCCATTGACGTCACAGCAATCGTGTTGTGTGTACTGTACTTCCCGTGGGCTGACAGGAAGGAAAATTCCCACTTGGACATTTGCGTTTCTTTGTTGTTATTGTTGGTGGTGGAGGTGATGATTGTTATTATTATTGTTGGTAGTTGTTATTGCGATTGTTGCTGTTGTTGTTCTTATTTTTGTTATTTTTATTTTTATTAACATAGTCATCATCATTATCGTCATGATAATTATTTATTGTTGTGTTGTTATTGTTATTATTATTATTATTGTTATTATTGTTATTATTGTTGTTGTTAATGTTGATGTTATTGTTGTTGCTGGTTTTATCACTTACTAATAGAGTTAGCTTTGCTACCGTTATCATTATCAATGTTATCGTTATTGTTATTATTGATAATGGTGTCATAAGGTTTACATGGATAATGATTATAGCCTTTTTTTTTTTTTTTAGACTAGAAATCGAGATGTGTATTTCCCTGTCACTGACTGTCATTTGTTGAGCTTCGTGAAAGCGGAGGCGACGCAGGTGCCAGAAGAGAATAGTCTTTTGTCTTTTAAGTGTGTGTGTGTGTGTTGTGTGTTGTGTGTGTGTGTGTGTGTTGGTGTGTGTGGGGTGTGTGTGTTTTGAAAGGGGGGGTTAGGGGAAGGAAACGGGAGTCTTTTGTCTTAAAAACCCCTTTTTATATATGTATTTGGAGAGGGAGGGGAGGGAGGAAGAGGAGGGGTAGAGGGGGGGGGGTGAGGAAGGGAATGGGGAAGGAGAGGGGAAAGAGGGGAAAGGGGACGAAGATCCCATTTTAAAGAAAAAAACAAAGAATAAATTTCACACGCAAAAACAAAACAAAAATGATAATTGAAAAACACACAGGCAAGACGCCCGGAGAGTCACGTGACCTAAGAAACCGCCGCGTCAGTGTTTCAAAAGCGTGAGAAATAAGGTAGTGGACGGATGACCTATGATTTGTCCGCTGCTGGGGGGTTCTGGGGGGGTCACTTGTCACGCTGCTGACACGGTGTTCCGAAGTTGTTCAAGGGAGTTTTTGGGTTTTCATTTCTGTCAGTCAGCCGATTTCGGGGAGTGACATTTGCAAGATATATTTTTTTGTGATATGCACATATATATAAATATATATATAGATATATATATATATTTTTTTTTTGGGGGGGGGGATTATATATTTATATTATATAAAATATTTTTTTTTTTTTTTTTTTTTTTTTTTTTTTTTTTTTTTTTTTTCTTGGTCCCGCGTCCACCTCGTTTCCTCTTGTTCCTGGTTGTTGTGATCTCATATACTCTCTCTTTCTCTTTCTCTTCTCTTTTCTTTTCTTCTTTTCTCTTCTCGTTTATTGCTGTTCACCTTTGCCGGCGTCGCTTTCAGACGATGACGGGGCAGTTTCTTTCTTTCTTTCTCTTTTTTTTTCCCTTTTTTTTTTTTTTTTTTTTTCCTTTTTTCATTTTCCTTTTTCTTCCTCTTTTTCCTTTCTTTCATGATTTTTTTTGGGTGGGGGGGAGGTTGGAGGAGAAGAGGAAGGGAAGAGGGGAGGGGGAAGTGGGTAGATAGAGGAAAAGAAGGAAAATGTAAGGGAGAGGGGGAGGAGGAGGAATAATAATAATAATAATAATAATAATAATGATAATAATGATAATAATAATAATCAGGAGGAGGAAGAGGAGAAGAACAAGAAGTAGAACAGGAACAAGAAAAGAACAAAAAGAAGAGACGGGAGGGGAAGGAGGAAGGAGAAAAGAAGACAGAGGGGAGGAAAATAAAGTAGAATAATAATGATAATAAAAAGAAGAGGAAGAAAGTAAAGAAGAAAAAGAAAATTCAAGTAGGGTGGAGGAGGAGGAAGTGAAAGAAAAATAACACTAGTGAAAATGAAAAAAATGTACTCTCCTGTGCATATCATTAATCTGTGTTTAATTAAGATTTCGTCTGAAGTGCGTGAAGGGAAAGGGAGAAGGAAGGGGGAAAAGGAGATGATACGTGCAAAAAAATAAAGAGGGCGAAGGAGAAATACAAATAAAAGAGAAAGTAGAAAGAGAATAAAAATAGAGGAGGTAGGAGAAAAAAAAGTGCGAATGTAGAATGACAAGGTGAAGATACTTGAAGGAAGAAATAAATAAAATTTGGAGAAAGGAGAAAAGGGGGAAATGAATAACAAATAAAACGAGAGGAAAGTGAAAAAATGCCAATCACCCAAAGGAAGGAAGCGGTAGAAAGAGAGATTTTTTTTTTCGAAGGGGAAAAAGAAAACAAAAGAAAGGGAAAAAACAAGGGATAGTAAAGGAAAAAATAATGTGGACGTAGTAAAAGAGGCTGAAAGAGTGATGGTTAGGGACATGTAGAATGGGGATGAGAGAGAAACCGTTAAGAAGAGAAAATGGATGATAATGGAACAGAGGAAATGGTGATGGTGCTTGAAAATGCATCGGCAAGTAGTAAATAATGATGGGGAAAATGCTGATAACAATGACAGTAAGAGCATCAAGGGAAGATGTTCATTTTGGAAATTTACTCAAAATATTGACCAAGATAATGATGGAATTCAAACAGGGGGGAAAAAAATGGTGTCAATGTGTTAAAAAGAGGAAAGGTAGAAGAAAGAAGAAGAAGGAGGAAAATTAAAGGAGAAGGAGAACGAGAAAGAGAAAAAGAAGAAGAAGAGAAGAGAAGGAGGAAGGAGGAGGAGGGAAGGAGGAGGAGGAGGAGGGGAGGAGGAGGAGGAGGGAGGTGGAGAGGTGGAGGTGGAGGGTGGAGGTGGATGGAGGTGGAGTTGGAGGAGGAGGAAGGAGGAGGAGGGAGGAGGGAGGAGGGAGGAGGGGGGAGGAGGAGGAGGTGGAGGTGGAGTGGGGGTGGAGTGGAGGTGGAGGGGGGGAGGTGGAGGTGGAGGAGGAGGAGGAGGAGGAGGAGGAGGAGGAGGGGAAAGGAGGAGGAGGAGGAGGAGGAGGAGGGGGGGAAAAGGAAAAAGAAAAGAAGAAAAAAAGAAGAAAAAAGAAAAAGAGAAGAAGAAAGAAAGAGAAGAAGAGAAAAAGGGAAGAAGAAGAAGAAGAAGAAGAGGTGGAAAAGGGAAAAGAAAGGGAAAAAGGGGAAAGAGGAAGAGGAAGGGGAAAGAGGGAAAAAAAAGAAGAAGAAGAAGAAGAGGAAGAAGAAGGAAGAAGAAGAAAAGAAGAAGAAAGAAGAAGAAGAAGAAAAAAGAAGAAGAAGAAGAAGAAAAAGAGGAAGAGAAAGAGAAAGAGAAGAGGAAGAGGAAGGGAAGAGGAAGGGGAAGAAGAAGAAGAGAAAAAAAGAAGAAGAAGAAGAAGAAGAAGAAGAGAAGAAGACGAAGAAGAGAAAAAAGAAAGATTTAAAATGTTCCATTGCTTTAGTAGGGAAAGAGAAGTAGAAGAAGAAAAAATAAGAAAACGAGTGGAAGCTTTCACCCTCCCCCCCCCCACGAACGTGGCAACTGAAGAGTATAATTCACGGGCGGGAGGTATTGCAAGCTGATGAGCGTTGCGTTGGGCTGCGACGAGATGGCTTTTAGGGAGGGAGGGAGGGAGGGAGGGAGGTGGGGGGAGGGAGGGAGGGGGGGGAGGGAGGGAGGGAAGGGGGGGAGGGAGGGAAGAAAGGAGGGGGGGGGGGAGGGAAAAAATAGGAGGAAGGATAGGCTTGCAGGCAGCAAGGAAGGGCAGGCAGCAGGCAGGGGCGGCGGGGCAGCAGGAGGGCGGCAGGCAGGCAGGCAGGCAGGCAGGCAGGCAGGCTGGCAGGCAGGCAGACAGGCAGGCAGACAGGCAGGCAAACAGACAGACAGGCAGACAAATAGACAGACGAGCACAGGCACACGCACATAGGTCTACACGCACACAGACCGAGGGAAAGGAAAAGAAAGGCAGATAAGCTTGCAGAATTAGAAAAAAATAGGAATGTGAAAAAAGAGCAACAAAGAAAAAATATATGATGAAAAAAATATAATGAAAATAAAAAAGTCAGTAGAGCGATTTTGCGTTCTGCGGAAATTTGTATTGTTTAGATTTTTTATTTGATTTTTTTTTGTGTGTGTACATGTCGTGCTTTTTCTTCTGTTTTGCTTCAAGTTCATTTTTTCAAGATTTGGGTTTAAACTCAAACAAATATTATAGTTGTTCAGGTATAATGTTTGTGTGTGTGTGTGCGTGTGCGTGTGCGTGTGCATGTGCGTGTTCGTGTGTACGTGTCGTGTGTGCGTGTGCGTGTCTAGGCAGTGCGGGTACCATTACTTTTGCCGACGCATGACCGACTAGCCTACCTGGTACGATCACAAGAGCGTATGGGTTTCATTTCCCCTGCCCTGTGAGAGCGTTTCCATTTTCATTTCGGGGATTAATGATCATTCTGCCGGGGGGAGGGGGTAGGCTGAGGCCCCCTTTTTACCAAACACCCCGAAATTGGCACAGTGCCTGAGAGGTCATGGCACCATAATCCCATTTTGCACCATCATCTCAGGCGAGGGTGTGTATATGAGGTACGAACGTTACAGACGGTGATGACTACATCGTTATGAACTCATCCGAAAACAGGTGACATCACACCGGACTGCGCGCGTGATGTGATGAAGAATTTCGAGCTGCTTGCACTTATTCTGCGCTCTCGTGTGGCACCGCGTGTCGTGAGATCGCAACCCGACCTAGGGACGACCCGGTGGGGGGGGGGGGGGGGGGTTGTCGTATCTCATTTTCGGTCGTTTTGTGGCGTGACTCTCTCACACGAGGCGGTCGTTCCACCTTTAGGGGTCGGTTTGTGGGGCTACTGCGGGGTATTTTCAACCTTACGGGCACTGTAATCTCGATTTTGGAGGGAGCGGGTGGGGAGGATAGGAATTTGAGCTTGGGGAGTAAGGGGAGCGAGGTTGATTTTGGTTTTCTGTCACATTTTTGGGAGCTTTTATTACTGATATATATATATATATAGATAGATATAGATATATATATATTCATTTATATTTATTATTTTATTATTTATTATTATTATTATTATTATATTTGCAGTTTTGTTTATATATATACATATATGTTTCGATTTACATATTTTCTATTGTTCATTGCTACTGTTTATTACTACTATCATTTTTACTCTTATTTTATAAAAGTTATTACCGTGGGGAGGAAAAGGGGAGGAGAGAGAGAGAGAGGAGAGAAAAGGAGAGAGAGAGAGAGGAGAGGGAGAGGAGAGAGATAGGGGAGTGAGAGAGGAGAGAGAAGAGGGAGAGGAGGAAGAAGAGAAAGAGAGAGAATGAGGAGAGAGAGAGAGAGGAGAGAGGAGAGAGAGAGAGAGAGAGAGGAGAGAGAGAGAGAGAGAGAGAGAGAGAGAGGGAGAGAGAGAGAGAGAGAAAAGGGGGAGGGGGAGAGAGAGGAAAAAAAAGAAGAGAGAAAGAGAGAGAGAAAAGAGAGAAGGAGAAGGAGAGAGAAAGAGAGAGAAGAGAGAGAGGAGAGAAGAGAGAGAGAGAGAGAGGAGAGAGAGAGGAGAGAGAGAGGAGAGGGAGGGAGAGAGAGAAGAGAGGGACCCGACAGACAGACAGAGAAATACAGAAAAAAGATAGAACATAACATAACAGAACAGAACAAACAGACCAGAATAGAACAGACACAGACAGACACGACAAGGGCCCGAAGACATACAGACAGGGGCAGGGCGACGACGACAGACAGGGCAGAAAAGACAAAAACAGACAGACAGACAGACAGACAGACAGGGCATGGATGGAGAGGAGAGGAAAAGGGAAACTAGTCCACTCAAACGTTGTTATGCGGGCTCGTTTGCCATGCTTGTTTTGCGGCGGTTTCCCTAGGGGTTGTGTGTGCGTGCGTGTTGTGTGTTTTGTGTTGTGGGGTGTCTGTGTTTTTTTTCGTGTGTTGTGCGTTTTTTATCAGTTTCTGGGAAGTGTGTCGTTTAAGGCTTGAGGGCGGGAATTACTCGGTATTTTCAAGTTCATTTCTTGAGAGGGGGGGAGGGAGGGGTAGAGGGTGAGGTTGAAGGGGGAAGGGGTGAGGGACCAAGGGGTGATTGGTGAGGGTGAGGTGGGGAGGGAGGGAGCGAGCGAGGGGTAGAATGGGGGAGAAGGGGAGGGAGGGTGAGGGCCAAGACAGAGGCAAGGGCAAGGGCAATGGTAAAGTTGAGCAAGAAGGAGGGCGAGGAGAGAGGGGAGAGACAGGGGACGCCCCAGGACTCGTCGCAGCCTAGTTTAAAAAACACAGAAGGCAAATGACAAAAAGAACGTTTGATTAACAAAAATTTAGTCAAGATAAGGAGGATAAAGGTACGAGAATCGGCCGGAAACGCCAAAGTATCTGACAATGTTCTTCCACTAACATTTCAATTGGGTCTTCAGATGCTTTTCATTCATAAAATAAAACCCAAAAGCTTTTATCTCCTTTGCTGTATCTGCTACGAACATCTGGCTTGCAACCGTGGCAATTTGTTATGCAACGTTGATCAAGTCCAGCGACTCGTTTGGGTTTGTGTTCTTTGCAATGGTCTTGAGGCTGTATGTTTTTTATTGCTATTGTTGGTTTTCCTGTGTTATTTTTTCCTTTTCGTGAACTTTGATCTTTATTGAACCCGTTAATCTTTATTTCCCAGTTGCTCTGAACGGGAAAATTTCTTGTGTAAGTGGTTTTTTTAAAGGGTGGTTTTGTGGTGTGGTGTGTGGGTGTGTGTGTGTGTGTGGGTGGTGTTGTGTGTGTTTGTGTTTGTGGGTGTGAGTGGTCGGGGGGGGTGGGTGGGGTAGTTGGGTGTGGGGGGGGGGTGTGTGTTTTGTGTTGTGGGTTGGGACTGTGTTTAAATAGTTGTATGTATTGGGTTTTTATGGGGAAAATATAGCTTATTAGAGGCAATTGGTATATATATTTTGTTATTTGGGGTGTATTATATGGCAGAATTGATAAATTATTTATATTTATATAGTTTTATTATTTACCCCAAAACCAACTACCCCTCAACCCCTCTTTACAACCTTTTCCACCACACTCCTCCCTCTAAAAAAATAAATCAAATTATGTAGGTTGTTTGGTCGGGGTTTTTTTTATATTTGGGTTTTTTACACGTATTAATTTTAAACGGGGTTTGGTTTATGGTTTAAGTGTGTTCTTTTGTAGGGTTTTAAGAGTTTTTTTATTTAATGTTAGTGGCGAAAGGTATTCTTTTAAGGCCCCAAAATTATAAAAACTGGGGTTTAATTTGCCCGAGGGTTTTTTGGGGACAACGTCTGTCGAGTAAATCAAAGTGGTACTTCCGGGGTCCGGTAATTGGGTCTCCGCCGCCCGAGCGGTGGCCTCGGGTTGCTGCGGGAGGCCGGCGAGGGGGAAAGGGGGGAGGGAGGCGGAGGAGCGGGAGAGCGCGGGAACACCCACGCGCGGGGAGCCCGGGAGCGCGAGAGAAGAGCGGGGTGCGCGAGGGTGGAGCGAGAGGCGCGAGAGACGGAGCGGGGCGAGCGAGAGGAGGTCGCAGCGGGGGAGGGCGGGCAAAGAGAGAGGAAGAGCGCGAAGAGCGAGATAGGCGCTGCGCGGTGGGGCAGGCGCCGAAGGGCGGGCGGAAAACCGAGAGCGGCCGCTCGCGGAAGCGAGCGGAGGGGAAGCTAGCGGGGGCCGGAGAGGCGCTGCGCGCAGCTCACGGGCGAGGGCCAAAAGCGGGGGGGGCTCCGCTCGGCTTCCCACGTGCATTGGGGTGTGAGTTCACCACGAAATGGGGGGCATCTGCTCCACGGGGCCGCAAAAATCGCGGGGTGGGTGGGGTGACAGGCCTGGGGTGGGGGGTGTTTATTGGTTCAGTTTTGGTGTGGGTGGGGGGGTGGGGTTGGTGGGGCGGGGTGGGGGTGGGTCGGGGGGGGGTCCCGGTGGGGGGGCCCGGGGCGGCGAGGGGGACGGGGGGAGGCGGAGGAGGAGGAGGAGGCAGAGAGGATGGGGGGGAGGGCGGGGGGTGGGGAGGACAGGGGGTGGGTGGGGGGGAGGAGGAGCGGGGGGAGAGAAGGGGGGGGGAAGGGGGAGGGGGGGGGGTGGGGGAAAGGGGAGAAGGAAGGGGAGGCGGAGGGGGGCGGCGGAGGGGGGGAGGAGGAGGGGAGGATGGAGAGGAGGGGTGGGGCTGAGGAGGAGGGGAGGTGAGGAGGGGAGGAGGAGGGAGAGAAGAAGTGGAAGAGGAGGGGGAGGGGAAGCAAAGAGAAAAGAAAGCTTAACCCCGGGAAAACGGCGAACGCAGGAAAAGGAAGCAGAAGAGACCAAAGGGAAGAAGAAGAAAGACCTACGAAAGACAGAAGGGAAAAGGGAGGAGACGGGAGAAGGAGAGGAGAGGGAGGGGGGGGGAAAGAAAAAGGGAAAGCTAGAAAGGAGGAGGCGGGGGAGTGGGGGCGGAGGAGAAAGGGGAGGTAGCGTGACGAAGAAGAAAAGAAAACGAAGAGATAGGACGCAAAGAAGGAGAAGAAGCCCGAAGAAAAAATTGGAGCAGCGAAGAAAAAAGCAGGGTTAAGGAGGAACGGGGCGAGAAAAAGTAGGAGAGAATAAAAAGGGCAGATAGAAGAAGCAAGGCCGAAGAAGAAAGACGCAAAGACGAAGAAGAGCACGTGAACGGGGAACGAGAGAAGCAGATTTAAAGGAGCCAGAGGTTAAAAGGGGAAAAAAGAAGGGGACCGAACCAGAAAAGAAGCGCCGCGACGAAAAAGAAGGGAAGAAGGGAAGCAGGGGAAAAGGACGAGAAGAAAAAGCAACCCGCGAGTGTCCGGCAGGAGCAACGCGAAAGCCGCCGAACCGAAGACGAAACGAAAAACCCTCCCAAAGCCTCACTTCTCGCCTATGTCCAAACCCCCCACTCCCCATTATTTTTCCCTCATTTTCTCCCTCCTCCTTCCCTACCTCCCCCTCCTTCCTCCTCCTCCTCCTCCCCCTCCCTCCTCCCTCCTTCTCCTCCTCCTATACCCTTCTTCTCCTCATTCTCCTCCTCCTTCTCCTCCTCCTCCTCCTCCTCCTCCTCCTCCCCTCCCTCTCCTCCTCCTCCTCCTCCTCCTCCGCCTTCTCCTTCTTCCCGTCCGTGACCGTCACATCGAAACGTCTTGGAATGTATGTAAAGGTCTTGTTGACGCCCCTTTTTTCTTTGTCGCGCGAGGACGTGATCTCCTTCGGGCCGGGAAATGAAGGACACGTTTTTTTCCTCTTTGATGGACAGTGACAAGGAGTTGGTCAGGAGTGGAGGGGTGGGAGGGATGTAGGGAGGGGAGGGAGGTGATGAAGGCAGTA
>NC_061856.1:16841257-16846257 GCF_019202785.1 Penaeus chinensis
CCTTCCTCCCATTCACCGCTACCCTTTCCTCGCCCCCCCCCCCTCCTCCTCCCCACTCACAGCCTCCCCCCTGGCTCCCTTTGTATGCTAGCGGTCCATTCCGAAAGCACAGGCCCGAGAAACGCGCCTGCCTTGGACTCGCCGTTATGGGTGGGGCCGGGGGGGGGGGGTCCTGCATGTGCTTCCGGAAGGCAAGCACGGAGGGAGGGAGGGAGGGAGGGAGGGAGGGAGGGAGGGAGGGAGGGAGAGAGGGAGAGAGGGAGAGAGGGAGAAAGGGAGAAAGGGAGAGAGGGAGAGAGGGAGAGAGGGAGAGAGGGAGAGAGGGAGAGAGGGAGAGAGGGAGAGAGAGAGAGAGAGAGAGAGAGAGAGAGAGAGAGAGAGAGAGAGGGAGGGAGGGAGGGAGGGAGGGAGGGAGGGAGGGAGGGAGGGAGGGGAGCGTGTTGGGGTTATTAGATTGGGCCTGCTGTTGGATACTGGTGTGATTAGAATGTGTACTGTGTATATATATATATATATATATATATATATATATATATATATATATATATGTATGTATAAAGCCTCTGTCTTCGTTGGGGCTCCCGGTGACGCAAGGCAAGCTGCAACACAAGCGTAACTGACCCGTGCTTCATGTTGCTCTATTGTGTCCTTCTCGCCCCCTTCTCTTTCACTCCTTTTTCATCTCCACCAAAAAAAGAAAAGAAAAAAAGAAGAAAACTCGACCATCCCCCCCTCTCCCCCCCCCTCTCCCGTTCCCTTCACCCGCCTGGGCCAAAAAAACACCTGGGGGAGGGAGGAGGGGGAGGGGGAGGGGGTAATATACAAGCTGACCTGGGTTGCCCTCACAAACATTACTTAACAACCCCGCTCGTTCTTCCTTCACTTTCTTCTCTCTCGTTTATCCATAGCCTCTCATCTCTCGTTTATCCATAACCCCTCATCTCTCGTTTATTCATACCATCCCATTTCTCTCCTCCTTTCCTGTCTCTCTCTTTCTCTCTCCCTTCTCTCTGTCTCCTCTCCATTCCCTCCTTCTAGCCCTTCCCTTCTTCCATACTCTTTTCCGTTCCTTCTCCTCCCCACTTTTCCTCTCTCTCCCTTCTCCCTCTCCTCCCCCTCCCTCCCTCCCTTCCTCCCTCCCTTCCCCCTCCCCCTCCTCCCTCATTACTGGCGCCACCTCATAAGATTCACTAATCTCTCTCACGATCATGCGACCTCGTGTTACGAATTTCCCTCCTTTTCTCATTCTTCCTCTTATTCTGTCCCGCGTTTATCAAAGGGCACGAGGAAGGGAATTAAGGAGCAGCACGATAACGGACGGAATAACGGTTATTGATCGAAGTCTTTTTTTTAAGAAATGTATATCGGTACATCAGCTGGTCTTCAATACGTGACCTTTTGGTGTTACGTAAGCCTTTGGAAAGAAGAAGGGGAGGAGGGGAGGAATGAGGAAGGTGGAGGCCGAGGAAAGGGGGAGGGGAGGAGGGGGAGGAGAGGAAGAGGAAATGGGGGGAAGGAGGAGGGAGGGAGGAAAAAGGGGGAAGAATGAGGGGTAGGGGGGAGAAGAAAGGTGAACACAGGGAAACCAGGAAAGGGGGTAGAAATGGAAAGGGGTCGTGGGAGGGGAGGGAGAGGAGGAGAAGGGAAGGGGATGAAGAGGGGGAGGGGAAGGGGCATGTGTGGTCATCAGACACTGTGCTCGTGCATGGGGGGCGTGGCGTGCAGAAGAGGGGGCATGGCGGAGGGGGGAGGGCACTTTCACCTTTGAGACTGAGGGTCTGAACACTAAAAAAGAAGCGGTGAGTGGAGGGCATGAGGAGGGGGGGGGGGGGAGAAGAAGTGGATTTCAGGGAGGGGGAGGGGGGAGGGGGGAGGGAGGGAAGAGAAGAGAGAAGGGGAGGAGGATTGAAAAAACAAGAAACTCGAAGAGGGAAGATGGAAGAGGAGGGAGAGGGCGAGCGGGTAAATGAAGAGAACGAGATATGCCGAAACACGATATAAGGGAGAGTGTGAAAGGCCAGTTTGGATGGTAAGGTTTAGGGGAATTCAGGGTAAGGGGCAAGGAAGAGGCAAAGGACGAAGTGATGCAAGGAAGGAAAGAAGAGGCGGAGGAGATGAGTAAGAGGGAGGGAAGAAGAGGAGGGATGCAGTATAGATTAAGGAAGAAGGGCAGATGAAGAAGGAAGAGGAGGAGGTGGAGGAGTAATAGGGATAAGAGGAAGAAGTAAAAGAAAAAGAAGAGTAGGTGGAGTAGTAAAGGGAAGTTGAGGAGGAGGAGGAGGAGGAGAAGAAGAAGAAGAAGAAGAAGAAGAAGAAGAAGAAGAAGAAGAAGAAGAAGAAGAAGAAGAAGAAGAAGGAGAAGAAGAAGAAGACGAAGAAGAAGAAGAAGAAGAAGAAGAAGAAGAAGAAGAAGAAGAAGAAGAAGAAGAAGAAGAAGGAGAAGGAGAAGAAGAAGAAGAAGAAGAAGAAGAAGAAGAAGAAGAAGAAGAAGAAGAAGAAGAAGAAGAAGGAGAAGAAGAAGAAGAAGACGAAGAAGAAGAAGAAGAAGAAGAAGAAGAAGAAGAAGAAGAAGAAGAAGAAGAAGAAGAAGAAGAAGAAGAAATAAGAAGAAGAACCAAGAAATAAGGAAACAAAAGCCCCATTGCCACAACTGCCCTTTAATGTTCATTCGGATTGCGTAATGCCCAGCGGCTATAAAGCATTCGAATTATTGTAGATTAAGATTCCGATCTGGTAAGTTCGGTAACGGGGTCTTTGGTCTGTTCCTGGGTGACGTTTGTTGTTTGTGTGTGTGTTTGTTCTACCTTGGATTTTTTTGTCGGTGTGCTTGTATCTTTGGTTGAATTTTGTTTGTATGTTTGTTGAAACGTGTTTTTTCTCCTGTGTGTATTTCCCCCCGGTTAATGTGGTGCATTTATTTGTCATGTGTTTTTGTTTGCCGGCGTCTCACCTGGCTGTGCTGTTGGCCGGTAGATGGATTTTCAATACATATTTTTTTTATTTAAGGAAGTATTAAAAGGATGGGAGAGGTAAAGAATGACATAAATTGGCTGGTTTATGTAATCCCCTGTAACGGGCATCGTCATTATTGTGTGAATAAATAGTTTAAAGTCCTTTTGGGCAACCCCCCTGAAAATTCCCTGGGTTTATTGTGTGATTTTGGGACGCCGATGTATTCGATCTAGGAAAAGGCAATAAACGTTAGAGAGGAGGAAGCTCTTGGTTTTATGATAAACAAATGGCACCCCTGGAAAAATTTTGCCATATTGGAAATGCCGAATGCCATGTTTTCCTTCACCTGCGCACAGAGGGGCCATTTACGCATTGGATTTGCTTTTCGATCCGCTGCATTTCGTGTGGATTTTGTTGCTGTTTTATTATAGTTTTTTTCCTTTTTGTCTACTCCTCTCCTCCCTCCCTCATCTCCTCTCTTCCCTCTTCGTCCCCTCCTCTCCTCCACTCTCCCCCTCTCCCCCCCTCTCTTCCTATCTCCCCCACCTCTCTCCCTATCCCTTCTCCCACCTCTTCTCTCCTCACCTTCTCATCATCTCTCCTCACTCCCTCTCCACCTCTCTCCTTCCCTCCCTCCACTCTCTCTCACCCCTCACTCACCCCCCTCTCCTCCCTCTCCTCTCCTCCTCTCCTCCCCCCTCTCTCTCACCTCCTCTCTCCCTCTCACACTCTCCTCTCTCCTCCTCCTCTCACTCCCCCCTCCTCCCTCTCCCAAACCATCTTGCCAACTCTCCTCACACACTCCTCTCTCCTCTCCTCTCCCTCTTCCCTCCATCTCTCTCACCTCCTCCTCACTCCCTCCTACTCTTCTCCTCCCTCTCTTACTCCTCTCCCTTCTCTCCTCCTCTCTACTCCTCCTCAACCATCTCCTCCTCTCTCATATCCCTCCCCTTACCTCTCTCTCCTTCTCTCATTCCTCCCTTCCTCCCCTCTCCATCCACTCTCACCTCTCACACTCTCTCTCCTCCTCTCTCTCCTCTCCCTCTCATCCCTCCTCCTCTCTCCACCCCACCTCCTCATCCTTCCCACTCTCCCTCACTCCTCTCTCCTCCTCAACCCTCCTCCCCTCTCACATCCTCCTCACGTCTCCCTCTCCTCCTCTCTCTCTCTCCTCTCTCTCCCATCCCTCCACTCTCACTTCTCCCCTCCTTCACTCTCTTTCCCCTCTCCTCTCCCCTCCTCCGACTCCACTCCTCTCCAATCCCTCTCTCACCCTCTCCCTCCTCCCTCCTCTCTCTCCTCTCTCCCCTCTCCTTCTCCTTCCATCTCTCTCCATCTCTCCACCCCTCTCCCCCTCCTCTCCTCTCCTCTCTCTCTCTCCCTCCCTCTCTTCCCATCATCTCCCTCACTCTCTCTCCACCTCTCCTCTCTCTCTCTCTCCTCCCCCTCCTCTCCTCTCTCTCCACTCTCCTCCTACTCGCTCTCACTCATCCCAACTCTCTCTCTCCTCACCACCTCTCTCCCTCACTCTCTCTCCTCCCTCCCTCCCTCCCCTCTCCCTCACTCTCACTCCTCTCCTCTCTCTCCTCACTCCCCTCTCTCTCCTCTCCTCGCTCCTCCTCTCACCTCTCCTCTCTCCCTCCCCTTCTCCATCTCTCCTCTCTCTCCCTCCTCTCTCCCCCCTCCTCTTCTCTCTCTCCTCACCTTACTCTCTCTCTCTCCCCTCTCTTTCCCCTCTCTCTCCTCCTCCTCCTCTCCTCTCCTCCTCTCTCTCTCTCTCTCTCATCTCTCCCTCCTCCCTCACCTCTCCCTTCCGTCTCCCACCTCCCTCTCCTCCTCTCTCCTCCTCTCCCCCTCCCTTCACCTCTCTCCTCTCCTCTCTCCACCCTCTTCACTCTCTCCCTCTCTCTCCACACCTCCTCCCCCTCCTCTCACTCACTCTCTCTCATCTCTCTCTCACTCCCCCTCTCCACTCTCTCCTCTCTCTCTCTCCTCTCTCTCATCTCTCTCATCTCCCATCCTCCTCTCCTCCCACTCTCTCTCTCTCT
>NC_061856.1:16851257-16861257 GCF_019202785.1 Penaeus chinensis
GTTGATCTTGAGTCGTCGCTCTCTTGTTCTTCTTGTTCTTGTTCTTGTTCTTCTTCTTCTTCCTCTTCTTCTTCTTCTTCTTCTTCTTCTTCTTCTTCTTCTTCTTCTTCTTCTCCTCCTCCTTCTTCTTCTTCTTCTTCTTCTTCTTCTTCTTTTTCTTCTACTTCTTCTCTTTTGCCCCAGTTTTCTCCTTTTTTCCTCTTTTTTTCTTTTTCTATTTGTTCTGTTCCTAATCTCGTTGTTGTTAATGGTGTTGGTATTATTGGGGATTGGGGATTGGCGCGGGGCATGGCAGTCAAGGCCGAGTCACGTGATGCCAGTCAGTCACCTGTCAGGTTAGGTGTTTGCGAGATGAGGCGGAGGAGGAATCGCGGGAATAAATGCTTTTCTCGTGTTATTGCGTTTGTTGTTGTTGTTATGGTTGTTGTGTTTGTTGTTGTTGTTGTTATTTTTATTCATTACTATTGTTATTATTCATAGTATTACTGTTATTATTGTTTCTGTTGTTATTATTGATATTATTTATCAACAGTCATCACAGGCATCTTCACCAGTTATAGCTATTATTTTTATTACTAACCAGCATCATATTTATCAGCCATTATCATTGTAATCATCACCGTTACATTATCGTTATTACCGGTATGATATTGCTATTATATATTATTAATTATTTAGATTATCATTTCATTATTATTATCATTGTCATTTTCACATTTACGTTATTATTCAGTATAAGTCAAACCACACTGAGAGGCTTATCCTAGCTAAACCTTTGTTTCACTCCTTATTATATATAATATATAAATAATCAAAGTAGAAACTCTCTGCGTGTTCCTTTTTTAATAATAAAAAAATCTCCATGTTTTCTCTTACAGACACCAGAATGTATGAGGTAGACAAATAATCTAATTGAAAAATATTCTTTCCTCACACAGGGCGGAGCTGGAGGCCAACTACGCCAAGGGCCTGCACAAGCTGTCAGCCAAACTCCTGAAGGCGTCGAAAGAGAGCATGGGCACCGTCAACCAGGCCTGGCAGATGGTGGGGGCCGAGCTCGAGCAGGAGGGGGACCTACACAAGTAAGTTTGTGGGGGAGGAGAGGGGGGGGAGGAGGGGGCTGGGAAGGATGGGGAAGGGAGAGGAGGAAAAGAGGGAGGAATGGTGTGGGAAGGAGAGGGAGAAAAGGGATGGGGAAGGGAGGGGGGAAAGGGATGGGGAAGGGAGGGAGGAATGAGATGGGGAAGGGGGAGGGGAATGGGAAAGGGATGAGAAAGAGGGAAATTAAAGGCATGGGAAAGATATTGTAAAAGGAGGAGATAGGGAGGGAGGAAAGGGATGGAGAAGGGAGGGAGGAAAGAGATGAGGAAGGGGGAGGGGGAAGGGGAAGGGAAAGGGATGAGAAAGGGAGGGAGAAAAGGCATGGGAAAGGTATTGTAAAGGTATTTGTCTTATTTGATTAAGTCGTTGTTGGCTAATTGGTAAATCTTTAGGTAATGTTGTTGATTATAGTGTGTGAAACTTTAATTGTAGTTCATGTTCCCCCTTCTGTGTTGTCCTTTTTTATGTATGATGCATTTTTCTCCAAGGAACTAATACTGATAATATATAGATGGCAAAATATTAAACACTTCCACCTCATTGCAGATCAATTGCATCAGCAATCACAGATGATGTCGTAAGACCACTCCGACAGCTCATAGAGACACAGCACAAGATCCGCAAAGGAGTAGAGAGCATGGTTGACAAAACCACCAAGAATCTGCATGACTGGCGAGCTGCAGAGTCCAAGTCCAAGAAGCAGTGCTATGGGAACTGCCGAGAAAATGAGAAGATTCAGGACATGATGATTGAAGCAAGATTGGGTCGAGGCAAAACCCTATCAGAAAAGGAGGCTTTGAAGGTGTGTGGCCAGTCATTGGCTCTTTTATATTATTTCTTATTGTTATTTGTATTTTTACAGTTGTTATCTTTGTAGTTGTTATTTTTTGCAGTATTAGTATTTTTTCTTTCTTTTCAAGTCAAATCTGTTTGTATGTGACCTTTTTCATGGAACCACCATATGATATCAATAAAACCTTTCTTTTCTTCGTCTTAGGTGGAGAAGCAAAGACGAAAAGCTGAAGAAGCAGTCCAGAAGAGTGACCTGGAGTATTACACATGTTGCATCCGCACAGAACGAGCCAGGTATCTTGTGATTTCTTTGCTTGTGTGAATGGATAACTTGCTTTTAATATTTTTGTCTATAATTGATTCTTTTTATGGAGTAAGAGTAAATCACATAGGATTTATTTAAAAGCCTGTGGATCTGTAGAGTGTAGATAGCTGTAGTCTGAAACTTTAATTCAAAACGTGATTTAAGATATTGTACTTACAAATGCTCTTCTTTGCAGACTTGAATGGGAGTCTGCAATTTACAAAGGCAGCAACTGTTTCCAGACTTTAGAAGAGGAACGCTTACAAGCACTGAAGGACCTTGTTGTAAAGTACCATAAGAATGCAAAAGAAGCTGCCCCAAAACTAGTTGCTGTGAGTATCTTGTGGATTGTCAGATTTTATATCATTCTTGATGTTAGTGGTAAGATTACTATTTATTTTCCTCTATCACTTGGAAATAAATGGAACGGAGATTTTGATCCTTGCATATCTATTTCTTCTGTTTTTTTGTACCATGTAACTAAAAGGTTTCTCAATCTTTCCAGGCACATATATTTTTATAAGTTTGTTGTTCATGATCTTTTGACAGATTGCCAGCCGTCTTGATGACCCTGTAGCTGCATGCGATGTAGAGAAAGATATACAGACTGTGATATCTGCTAAGGGAACTGGAGAAAATATCCCAGAACAAATGCTGCCTGACTTCTATGCTGAAGATATGAACAATATCATGAACAGAGAAAGAAGAAAAGAGGTTGGTTCCTTAATGATATAGGTCTTCACATTCAAAATAACTTAATCAGAATTCTCGGAATGTTAATGTGAGAGCGATTGCTGAGCCTTACAATGTTTGTTTAGATTTGCTTATCTTCATTGTTGTAGAATATATATGTATATATTTTTTTTATCTTTTCATACTTCTTATGATATATAATCTGTACTGTACATTTGTAACAAGATGTCCATTGATTTCAGGCTCTGGAAAAGTTCGTACAAATGCTGAAAACTGATCTGGAACGAGAGAGACGAGGGAAGCAAGGTGTTGAGAACTTGGCTAAGGCACTACAGGAAACACCTACCTTTGGGGGTGAAGAATCTCAGCAAGATGTTAATGATAAGCTGCAACACGTAAGTGAACATAGAGCTCACAGTACCTGTTTCTGACTATCCCTAACATGGATGGTTTATGACAAAATAAAAAAGGACATTATACTGGAAGAGTCATGTGTCATAATTTCCTTTTTTCTTTTTTCTGAATCATCGATGAATGGCATTTTTCATTTTTCTTGCAAAGTAAAATCCAAAGATCCATATACTTTTTAATCTCAACAGGATGCCTACAACAGGCTGCAGCATGTAAGTTTTTTGTCACAAGGGTAGCGCTTGGAACTAATACTGGAGTAGAGTTTCAGTTGATGGTTATCAGTAATTGACTCGTTTACATTCAGGCTTGTCACCTTCCGTTCCAATTACCATGCTAATAGCTAATAGGATTTTCATTTATTTAGCTTTTTTTTCTCCCTTCTTGTTCTTTTCTTGATTTCTTCTCTTGTCTATCATAGGCTTTACTGACACAGTATTTCTTGCTTTATGTGTCTTGATCCAGGCACTAAATCTCCTTCTCTGAAATACAGTTCTTGTGCCATATTATATACTATCATTTTCTCAGAGACATTGCCAGCACCATTAGCCCTTTTTCTGAATGTATTCTATTCCTAACAGATGAAGGCTATGTTGGCGTACTTGGAAGCTGCACGATACAAGGTTCAGTGTTCCCTGGATGAGCTCAACAACAGGCCCAGGATGACCCATCCTTTGGCCAAACACATAGAAGTCCATAGAGACAAACAGGGCCTCAACTTCTCAGTTTTGAAGGTTAGTGTAATAGAGGATTATCAGTGAGTGAGATTAGGGATAATTGTGTTTGTGTTTAATTCAAACTGTCTCTAATACTGAACAAAGAATACAGAGAATAAGAAGTACTGAATTTTATTGATGTTGCTGTTGTTGTTGTTGGAATGGATCATAAACTCAGGTCCCCATCTGTTCCTAGCACACAGGGAGGAGGCTACCATATTTTAGGTCGAGACTGTGTATCACTTTGGAACTGTCTAAGCTCCATTTTTCACAGGTTCCACCATGGGTACGAGGAAACAGTGTAGACGTCTCTCCAGCTAGTGACTCACCAACAGGTTCTCCCAATTGGAATGACAGAGGCACAGCAGATGGTACTTCAGTTCAGCCAGATTCAGATTTTGGTAAGTTTATGTTCATGCAAATGTATGATTAAAGAAAAGTAACCAAGAAAATGATTTTTTCTATCCATGAATCATCGGTGATACGTCA
This sequence comes from Penaeus chinensis, assembly GCF_019202785.1. Lineage (NCBI taxonomy): Eukaryota > Metazoa > Arthropoda > Malacostraca > Decapoda > Penaeidae > Penaeus > Penaeus chinensis. The sequence goes on from NC_061856.1 coordinate 16,855,761, forward strand.
TTGTTGGTAGAATGGATTTCAGTTGTTGTTGTTGTTTTTTTGTTTTTTTTATCTCTTTTGTAAATTCTCTTGGTAAGCTATATTGTTATGTTTCCTTGAAATATGAGTGAATTTGATATTAGTTCTCCAGAATTATGAGGAAGACTAATATATATTTTTCCTCTCCTTGCTTTGTGCTTTGTGTGCTAACTTCCCACTATGTTGACTAATGTTATCCTCTTTGTCTTCTGTACCTGCCCTTCTTTATTTGAAAAAATCTCATATGTATTTAATTCCTTGATAAACCTACACATTCCAAACTGTAGAACCCATAGTAGAGAAACCAGTACCACCTCGCATAGACTCCCTCATTCCTACACCCCCTGTAAGAACTAAAGCATCGGCAACAGCAACCACCACTGAACCTAATACGGAAAATGAGAACAAAGCACCCTCAGGAACAGCACCCAAGCCGTCAAAAGTCCCCCATGTGTTTATGTCGCCACCCCGTTACCCTTCCCTCATGATCATTGCAGACGAGTTCAGCTCCCAGGGCTCAGACCGAGACTACCAGACCGCCGTAACAGAGGACAATTTAGACTCAGGGATCAAGGATGGCACGTATTATGCTCGTCCTCTTGAATCTGTGCCAACTGTTGGAAGGTGCAAGGCGCTCTATGACTATGAGGCCAATATGTATGATGAACTCACCATCAGAACAGGTCAGTGGCTTTTTGTCTTAGGCTTAGCTGTAATATTATTTTGTGGTGATGATCTGAAATGTGTATAGAAGGGTAGTCATATTTTGTAGAGAGATAGATTCAAGTTTTTTTATGTGAAAGACATACATAGATAGTTCACTGTTCTTAATGCTGTGTATTCATATATTTATTTTATCTCCACAGGTGATATCATCAACATCCATGATAAACAGCCTGATGGTTGGTGGGTCGGTGAACTGGATAGTGTTGTCGGTATATTCCCTGCGACGTATGTTGAAGAAATCGATTGATGGCAGCCATGCCCAGAGTGCTCAACTCTTGCCACAAATGTAGTCCAGTGCCCACACCAATATCATATGGGTGACGAAAGCTTTGCTTAATTCATATATTTTTTTTTATGGTCCCTGCCTTTTTGTAGAAGAGAAGAGATATTAAAAGGAAAAAAATCTGCTGAATGGTAATGATCCAGGCAAATTGATATCTTACATTAATGTTATAAAATGTTAGTGATATTTTATCTTGAAGCTGTAGTCCATATTTTGTGTGGATACTACTGAACACAAGAATACTAAGAGATGAAGCTCAGCTGAAAATGGGCAGGGACTGGGCAATAACGACTACAAGGTTGCTTAACTGTAGATAATGTTATAGCATGTTTTATTCATATAGTTTGAATTTAACTGATGGCACTTGTTAAAACAGCACTCTGAGGCATATGAAGATGTGGTTCGAAAGAGAAGAAAGAACCACAGCATTATTCTGTGTGTTATTATTTTCTATAACATAACAGGATTGGAGATCTATGTGTTCTGAACACAGTCTGCATATATCTACTTAGCTAAATGAAGCTTTACTTTTTGCTCAGATTACACGAAGAATATTACGATTGTGGGGGTATGCTGCTGTGCCTATTCACGGACAGAATAGGTGGAGGCATATCACGCAAGTTTTTTATTTTTTATTTATTTTTTTTTCCTGTAGATTACTCTGCAGACTTTTTCTACAGATATTATAAAAAAAAAAATCTGAAAATATCTTGTGTGCCATTGTGATTCTGTAAAATATACAATTTTTCTTTTAATGCTTACATTATATATAAGATGTGTATATATTTTATGACAGTCTTCCAGATTGCTTATTGATTGTTAATGTGCATTATTTTTATTTCATTTTCATGAACATTACTCATTAGCAGTTAAGAATCTTATCTTACACACAATGAGAATTCCTTGAAACTCTGTTGTTGCTTGTACTTCATCAACAAGGAGACTTGAACACATAAACTGTCAAGTCAATGTGTGAAATTGCAAGCAGATACTCTAAGTCAGTTAGTATTGCAAAGTTAGAGGGATTTCAAGAAATTTTCCTATCAAAATTTTGAAGTACGCTGTCTGCTTCAAAAAGTGATTGCCAAAGGTTTCAAAGCAGAACAAATTGCTTGACACAATCTTAAGATATGTTTCTCTTATACAACTGTCCTGTATAATGTCTGTTTGATCAAGCAGATTTCTTTATTTGCTTTAATTCTTCCATTACTGTCAGATCTGATAACACTGTCCCAAAGAACAAAACTAAAAGGAAATGAGTAGCATCTGTTGGAGATATGTTCCAATTGAGATGATAATCTTTACAAGCAACTAGAATCTGTTGTATGTTTCACATGCTTTTTTTCTGTCATTATCACCATTATTATTTTTATTTTGTTTGTTCTCTTTGAGTTTATGACTTGAGGATATTTGGTGTTTTCTTGTATGTTTTATCATCTCATATTATTGTCTTAGTATTGTGATTGTGTTACTTATTGTACCCTTTTTAAAAATATCTTGTGAGTGTGTGTCCTTGACATGGATAGAACTGCTTTAGTACATTGTCCTTTTTTCATTTTTTTTTTTTTTTTTTTCAGTATGTAAAACTACAGAAATTAAGGACTGTATGTTACCGTATACCTTGGTTATAATATTAGATTTTTTATACTTTTTGCTATAATGTATTCCATTTCTGTACATTGTTGTATATGGCTGTTGTAATTTGGAATGTATATAGTTTCAAAATAGTTACATGTTTTATAGAAACATCTCTTGTATTGAATAGTCATATATGCTGAATAATAAGGATTGTATATTGTGTTTTAAAGTCTCTTGGTACAGTATTATTTATTTAGATGTATCAGTGCAACCACAAGATATCATCATTTGTTATTATTATTATAGATAGCAACTTTAAACTCATATTATTCAGTTGAAGTATAATGGTATTCTGTTACTGTTCTTGAGGACTTGGAAATCTATCGAACCTCTGTTGTTGGAGAAATAGTAGACATCCCTCGAGTCAGGCTAGACTTGCATATAATGATCCCTTATAAGTAACTGCTTACGTTTGGTGGAAATGACACAGCTTTAGAATAGCAACATTTTCATTAAAAGGAAGTCTGTTTTAGTGATGAAATACCAGGTGTATTAAATGTTGGACTTTGACAAATGGGTTTCTTACATCTACTGACAGAAGCTAAGCCATAGTCTAACTTCACAGTCAAGTATGGTGACTACATACACACATATATATTAGTATTAGAATTTTTCATCAGTCATATAAAACTAATGGACAGATTCCTAATTACTGGAAGTGATTTTTTTTAGTGCTGACAATCACTGAATCAGAGATGTAGTTCTCTGGGACCAACTGACTGACGCAAATGCCAAGTGTGCATATGTGTGCTGGTGTTGGAAATAAATCTTTGCCAAGCAGCAGTGGGTTTCATTTTCCTAAGATTCTGTTTGTGTTTGGAAATACTACTTCGGCTGTAGGTGGACATAAGGTAGAAAACCAGGAGCATAATGTTTAATGTGAAAAACAAGATTAAGCGATTTAAAAGGAAGGAAATTTGTGATTTAAGTAGCACATCACATATCTTACAACTAGGAGAAAGCAAAAAATGATGAAGCTGAAAAGGTTACCAAAATGAAGAAAAGGTAAAAAAAAAAAAAAAAAGAATCAAACAGCATACCCTACAACTTTTCAAATTACAGCTATCTATACAGGCCTTTGGGAAACCAAGTTTACTTTAATCAGTCCAGATTTAATCAATCTACCAAAGGGTGAAGTTGTTTGGCAGACAATGCACATGATATTTTGGTTGCACAAAAAAGTTCTGTTACCTAGCACAGGGGGGGGGGGGGAAATAAAAGTTACTGAAGGAGATGAAACAAAAGTAATAATACTAAAAGTACTATCAAAGCATGGTATTTTTAAAGTGTAAGTGTATCCTCTAATACTCTCTTCATCTTTATTTGCATCTGACAGCTACTGATAATAAAAACTTACTCAAGTCATTGTAAGAATAATATGAGTTATACTATTGCACACACACACACACACACACACACACACACACACACACACACACACACACACACACACACACACACACACACACACACACACACACACACACACACACACACGCATGGGTGTGAGTGCCTTTGCCTTTCCAAAGGAGCCCACCCAGCTCTTCTCTTGGTGTCCCCTCAGTCTTTCTATTGGTGTTCCCTTGGCCTTCTAATAGTATGCTCTAGGCCCTTTTAACAGGGCTTCTTCTGCTCTTCCAATGGTGTCTTCCAGTGTAACTCAGATGGTAGATGATGTTGTGGGACAAGATCCCAAAGTTGAATGTGAAGAATTGAAGTACAAATGATAAAAAAATCACTGCTCAGAAAATATGTGTTTTTATGAATCTGTCATTCTCTGAAATGCGATGCCTACAGCTATGGTATTGTACCTCCTTTGGTTCCCTTAGTACAATTGCACACTGCCTAATGGCTAATCCAGAACTTATACTTTTCCTTCTACAGATTGATAGAACAGAGTCCCATGTTCCTAGACAAAATACACATAAATAAAAATAAAAATGTAAGGCTAGGAAAGATGTTGAAGTTCATAACTATTGGAATATAAGAAACAAAAATAGAAATTGCACATTATACATTTTACAGATAGATTTGCATGGTTGGCACATACTTCATGTATATTTTGTTTTAAAAATTTAGTTGGTTGTATTAGCATTAACCAGTGTGTTTTGTCCAGAACATTTCGATACTGCACCTGATAATATTAATATCTAATTAAAAGTAAACATTACACAGTAAATTGCAATGCTAATTTTCCAGTGAATGAAGTAAGGATGTTACACAGTCAAACTACTGTATGATACAAAATATGATATAAATGATTGTTTTCTTTATTGAACTCTTAATTTTCTAGTAAATAAAATGATTTTCTTGATTTTAATTAAGGAAGGCGAGATAAATATTAGGTTGTGATACTTATATTTATTTGTGTGTGTATATATACATTTTCAGAAAGCGTAGTTGTTTATAATATTTACAAGTTGTACATATTCATAAAGTAAAGAACAGAAATAAACATGTTACTGGGCCATGTTCACCACAACATTTATCAATAAATGAAGAAATGAAATTGAACAAAGTGACTGACTTTCTAACATATCTTCAAGGTTAAACTTTTTTATCTCCTGTGGAGAAGAAAACCTAAAACATCCTACAGTCAGTCCGGTTTACTTATTAACCTCCATGAACCTTAAATTAATATTTTGCACAAGCAACTATATTCACTACACTCAACACTTCAAGTCGGGGCCAGACAGCCGCCCCCCAGCAGGAGGAGAGAGGCCGTGTGATCGAGGACGACTCAGAGTCTTGAAAGTCTAAGAAAAGATGTTCCGGGAGCAGGAGACGCGAAGAAGGAGCCGCCAAGCCCTAGTCATGTCTGGGGATGGAGAG
>NC_061856.1:16881257-16883757 GCF_019202785.1 Penaeus chinensis
CGAGGGCCTTCCTTCCCTAACTGAGATGGCAATTTCTAAGCTGAAGAGTGGGAAAGCCACAGGCATATGTGATATCCCTGCTGAACTGCTAAAAGCTCGGGTGAACCTATGGCAAGGGGCTTGCATGCAGTCTTGACTGCCATCTGATAGTCTGGTTTCATTCCCCCTGACCTGTTGAGGGGTGTGGTCATCCCTCTCTGTAAAGGGAAAGGGGATCATTTGGACTGTAGCAACTACTGTGGCATTACACTGCTCAGTATACCAGGTTTTTGCCCATATTCTTCTGAAACGGATCTGTGACCACCTACTAAGGCACCAGGAGCAATCTGGATTCACTCCTGGCAAGTCCACAATAGACTGTATCCTAGTGCTTCGAGTAATTGTGGAACGCCGTTGTGAGTTCGGTCATGGGTTGCTTGCATCCTACATCGACCTCAAGAAGGCGTTCGACTCAGTGCATTGAGAATCACTATGGGAGATTCTTAGACTTCGGGGAATTCCGACACGGACTATTGGCCAAAAAGCAAACCTATATACTGGTACTGAAAGTGCTTTTAAGTGTGGTGGGGGCCTGCCAAACTTCTTCCCTGTTAATCAGGGTGAGGCAAAGCTGTGACCTTTTACCAACACTTTCCAACACCTGCATGGACTGAATAATGGGCAGAGATACTATCCAAAGTCAGTGTAGAGCAACACTGGGTAATATCAAGGTCTCAGACCTTGACTTTGCTGATAATATTGCTATCCTATCTGAGTCTCTGAAGTTACTGGTGGCGGCTCTGGATACATTTAGCAATGAGGTGAAGCCCTTGGGCTTAGAGGTCTCCTGGACCACACCAAGATTCAGGACTTTAGGGGCCTGTTAAGGGAACCCGTTCAGTCAATCCAGGCTTGTGGTAAGGATGTTGAAGTCTCAGAGAGATTTTCATACCTTTGTAGTGTAGTCCATATCTCTGGGCTGTCAGACCAAGAAGTCAGTAGACGGATTTGTCTGGCAGCAAGAGCCATGAACTTGATCAACAAGATCATTTGGGGATGTTAGTACTTATGCAGAAAGAGCAACCTACGCATTGTCAAGGTCTTGATACTGCCAGTTTTGTTGGAGTCTCGTCTTGATGCCTTTTGTAACAAGTCTCTTCTCTGGATCTTGAGGTACAGTTGGCAGGCTACGTGTCCAACCAACGGCTACACCGTGAGACTGGCGTGAAACCTGTTACATGCATAATCCGAGATCGCCAACTCAGGCCATATGGGCACCTTGCTCGTTTCCTTGTGGATGACCCTGCCCACCAGGTTGTTTCTCTTCGAGACAATCCTGGGTGGAGGAGGCCCGTGGGAAGACCTAGGAGGTCATGGCTTGGGCAGCTCGACGACTCTTGTTGCAAGGAGCTAGAGATGGGCCGCGGGCCTGCTTGGAGAGACCCTCATGGCTGAAAGCGAAGGGTGCGCCCCCGTCGGCGTTAGCCCCATTGATGATGAAGATGTATATATGAATATATACACATACATATATAAACACACACACACACACACACATGTATGTGTATATATATGTATATGTATAGTATATATGAAAAAAAAATATATATATATATATATGATATATATGATATATATGATATATATGATATATATGATATATATATATATATATATATATATATATATTATACACACAAGCACATATACGCACATACATGGGTCAAAGATTCTAGGAAAGGCTTTACTTACTAACAACGATGTAAGGTCATCGAAGCTCCACTTATCAGAACCGAGGTTGAAATTCAGCAAATTTGTAGTCAGCAAATCTTTTAATACTTTTCAATCGTATGCACTCCTGATTAATTAACTTAGCTTCTTTCCATTACACATATATATGCATATACGCATGTTTAAACAAACTATTTACGGATGGCTCTGTGAATATTTGTATACATTTTGTTGATATTATTAACTTTTTCATTTTTTAACATTTTCCAGCCGTGTCTGATGGGATGGCGCGCATGGAGGAGGCGCTGACGAAGTACTTGGACAAGGATTCCAGTTTTTCCCGTGGTGAGAGGTCGAAGTTGGGTGCTTATGCAAGGGAAATGGGGAAACGCTATCAATTGCATAGGGAGATGGAGATGGAGATGGGAAGGGGGGGGGGGAGGAAAAGAAGGCTGGAGATGGGAAGGAGATGGGGAGGGGGAGATGGAGAGGGGGAGGAGAGGGAGAGGGGAAGGAGGAGATGGACAGAGGGAGGAGAGGGAGAGGAGAAGGAAGTGGGAAAAGGGAAGAGGGAGAGGGAGGGGGAAGGAGAGAGTGGGGGAGAGGAGAGGGAGAGAGAGGGAAAAGGAGAGAGGGAAAGGGAAGGGAAGAGGATGGAGAGGGAGAGAGGGAAAGGGAAGGGAGAGGAGGAGCGGGAGGGAGAGGAGATGAGAGAGAGAGAGAGAGAGAGAGAGAGAGAGAGAGAGAGAGAGAGAGAGAGAGAGAGAGAGAGAGAGAGAGAGAGAGAAGG
>NC_061856.1:16893757-16901257 GCF_019202785.1 Penaeus chinensis
AAAAAAAAAAAACAACAACACCGAAATAAATGCATATAGAATGCACAAAAAATATCCATTCAAAGAAGACTCCGATAAAAGTATACCGAAACATAAATAATAGTAATAATAATAATCAAAGAAAAGACAAAAAAGAAAAAAGAAACTCAAAACCAGAAAAGGAAATTCATCCATTCAAAGAATATTCAAAGTATGCCGAAAGAAAAACAAGAATAAAGAAACAAAAAAGGAAATTCACCCATTTAGAGAACACTCAATAAAAGTATACCGAAAAAAAAAAAAAAATTCATCCACTCAATAGACGCCCCCATCAGGCGAGGTTCACATTGAACTTCCGCTGGAGGACCCTTCTCTTCGACCTCAGTTCATCCCAGTCAATGTAGGCGTTGTGGATGTGCCGGGGACCCGAGGACGCGTCCGGTTCGAAGGGCTGGCGACCGTGGAGGACCCGGGTGTTGTCCAGTACGAGGATGTCACCTGCAGGGAAGAGTCAGAGCACAGTTGTTTGGTTTATAAGGGAGGACGATGGGAGAGGATAGTGGAGACTGGCAGGGAGAAAGGAAGGGAGAATGGAGAGTGGTAGGGAGAGGGAGAGAGATCAGTTGGTATGGAAAATAGGGGAGGTAGAGATAGGGAAGAAGAGGAAAGACAAAGGGAGAAGGAAATACAGGAAGACAAAGGAAAACAAAGGAAGACAGGAAATTCAGGAAGACAAAGAAACAAAGGGAAGACAGATAGGTAAGGAAATTCAGGAAGACAAAGAAACAAAGGGAAGACAGATAGGTAAGGAAAAACAAGAAGGTAAAGACAAATAGGAAGGCAAAGGAAGCCAGAAGACATAGGAAGAGAGAAACCAAAGGAAGAGGAAAATACAGGAAGACAAAAACAAAAACAAAGGAAGACAGAAACCGAGTAAAAATGGGAAAGTAAAGAAAAAAAAGACAAGACTGTAAAGATAGATATGTAAGCAAAGGAAGAGAGACAGAAAGACAATGAAGAGAAGACAGCAAATAATAGGAAGACAGAAAGAGAAAAGAATATGAGTATACACCGAAAAAACAACGAATACCAGGGAAAGAAAAGGGAAGAGGAACCACAAGTGAAAATTTCGAAAAAAAAGCAAAAAGCAAACTGTTCAGGAATATCTCACAATGGAAATATTTAGAGCGCAACGTCGATCTCCTTCGTTTCCTCTTTAGTCTGTAGCCTTATTTCTTGTTTGTCTATTTATCCACTAGCTTTGTTATCGGTGTCTTTGCTTTATATGATTGCTAAATGATGGAAATAGATGGTACTTTAAGTAAAGTAAAGGAAACGTTTCAGTAATGACTGTATTCCAACAGATGAGGAATATTGCATTCTTAAAAAAAGTAAAAACATTGTATTCCAGATAAGCGGGATACAAGAATTCTCTTTTGAGGCGAAGGTGACTATAATTATATATGTCTTCATAAAAAAAAAAAAAAAAAAAAAAAAAAAAAAAAAAAAAAAAAAAAAAAAAAAAAAAAAAAAAAAAAAAAAAATCAACAACAAAAAGCAACAAAATATCATCACCATCAACATCAACATAAAGGAAATCTCGATCAACAACAACAGCAATATCAACTAACAACAAAACGAACATTCCTCTCACCCGGTTTCGTCTTGACACAGATACTGATCTCCATAAGGATGCTGTTGAAGGTCTTGAGAGCCTTGTAGAACTGCAGGACGCCGTCTGTGTCCAGGTCCATGATGGGGTCACGTGACTGCGAGGACATGTGAATCCGACGCACATGCCCGCGTTCGTCTAACCTGCAGGCGGATTCACTCAGATTTATGCGGATTTTCGGATAGGGAATGGTGATGATAGTGATATTTTATATATATTTTTCTGAGAAAGATGTAGGGCAATTTTTATATAAATTTGGAGGAGAATTGGGAATTCGTAGATCTACACTCCGGATAACTTTGAAGTTGATGTATATATATAAGAAGAGGAAGGAAAAACGAATAAATGACAAGTCTATTAACGCACATGATAACAGGCACTCTCGTGATCTTATCGAAGTCATAGTGATGGAAGCCCTTATCCTGAAAATAGACGGGGGTATCGACCAGTACTTGGAAGAGGTCGGGGTGTCTCTCGCGAAGGACGTCAGCAACATTCAGGCCATCTACGAGGTCATTGTCTCCTCCTTTGCCCTCGTGCTGGCGCAGGCAGTGGAGCCAGGTCGTCTGCAACACGTAGGTGGGGAGTTTGGAAAGATGATTTTTTTTCCAGTTCTTAGATTGCTAAAAAGAGTTTGTTATGAACGTGGTATCTCATTAGAAGTGTTAGATGTGAGTGCGTTATGTATTCCAAATTTCTTTCTTTTAATGTGAGTAAGCCAAGAGGGGTAACTTATGACCATTATCTGCATGGAAGAGTTAATTATGAATGCACTATTTGCTAAGAAGAGTAAGTTATGAATCTAATATCTGTTCCAAATGTCTTTCTCCTGATGCGCGTGAATGGAGGTGACCTGTTCCAGTCATCAGTCAGTGATTCCCAACCGAATAGTCGCGGAGAATTATTACAAGATTGCGAAGGCTCTGGAGGGAACACTGAAGACCAAATTCCTAGGCGTTCGTTCGTTCGGGAATATTATTAATATAATGACATTTTACAGACTGCCAAATGATTTTCATTTTCATTCATCCCAAAACTGCAGCAAACAAGACGTACCCCGGGTGGGTATTCGTAGTAAGGGAGGTCCGTGTGGAGGCCGAGTTTTGACCCCGTGTAAGCCAGGTTATTCGGTGTTACGTGCGTTACGAGCTCGTAATCCGTCCTGTGTTTTTTAGAAAGAGAAGAGGAAAATGTTATTATAGTGTTCTTGAGTATCTCATGTCGTAAAGGAGGATGTTATTATGTCATTGTGAATATTGAGTATTTTTTTTTTTAGAGAGAGCATTTTAATATTTCGTAATAACTCATTTCGAATATATGATTTTTTAAAGTGCACCTATCTATCTATCTATCTATTCTAGTTATTTGTCGGTCTATAAATCTATTTATCAATTTAACTCTAAACATATCAGACACATTATATAAAAAGTAGAAAAAAAAACTAACGAACACATAAAAATTAAGAACAAAAAACACGAAAACATCAAATAAATAAACAAATCAATGATAATAATAATGACAACAAACTCGACCCACTACCGACCCATAATGAGTCGGTTTCACGAAGCCAATGTTGTTGATGAAGTCGTTGATGGCACCCACTTTCTGAGGCGCGTTGGTGATAAGGACGACTCCAAACCTCTCCAGAAGGGTGAGCCAGTCGAGGAGCACCCGGTCGTCCTCTATGGCACTCTGGAAGTCGATGAGTGGCACTTGGAAGCCAGGGCCCCAGCGAACCTTGGGTGAATGAGAAAGAGGGTTGTGAAAGGTGAAAGGGAGGGAGGGAGGGGGTGAAAGGGTGATGGAAAACTGAAGTAAAGAAGAAGGAAAGGAGGTAGAATAAAGAAAGAAAAAGAAGAAGATGAAAGAGAAAAAAAATAGGGATACAAAGAAAAAGGAGAAGGGGAAGAAAATTAAAACAGAAAAGAAGAGAAAAAAGACAATGAAGAGGGAAAATACGAACAAGAACAAGAAAACACAATAAAAAACAGCAAGAACAACAAACCACGAATAAACCGAAGCAGAATAACATTACCCCACAAAAAAAAAACACAATCATTTACCCTCGTAAGCATGTACTGCGCGCGGTGCTTAGCTCTGGCCTCCTGCGTGAAGGCGCGCTGGTGGAGCCAAGGGCCCGAGAACACGCCGATGTGGCCGTCCTCCCACTCCACCCGCAGGCAGCCGTCCTCCACCTGCACGAGAGAGTGGAGGCCGTGTGGAGGGTCGCAGAGGGAGATGGACGTGGTTTTTATATAAGCGTGTGGATTTTTTTTGTCCTGTTTATGTGCTACTGCTGTTATTGTTGTTATTATTATTATTATTATTATTATTATTATTATTATTATTATTATTATTATTATTATTATTACTGCCATTGTTATTTTTATTATTACTATTGTTATTATTATTTTTATTTTGTTATTATTATTATTATCCTTATTATTATTATTACTATTATTATTGTTATTATTATTATCATTACTATTATTATAACTGTTGTTATTATTATTATTACCACTATCTTTATTCTTTACATTATTATTAATATTATCATTATCATTGATGTTATTGTTATTATTATTATTATTATTATTATCATTACTATAATTATTATTATTATCAAAATTGTTATTATTATATATATATATATTTTTTTTGCTGGGGTGGGCGTGATTTGGCACGAGGGTATGGGAACTGAATATTTTTTGTTTGTTTGTTTTCGTTTTTCTTCGTTTTATGGGTGGACATAAGATTTAGGTCAATATGTTCGAATGGTCATTATATATATGTATATATATATTTATTTATTTGTATATTTATATATCTATTTATATATCTATTTAGATATTTATATATGTTTATATATTTATATATCTCTATATATTTGTGTGTGTGTGTGTGTGTGTGTGTGTGTGTGTGTGTGTGTGTGTGTGTGTGTGTGTGTGTGTGTGTGTGTGTGTGTGTGTGTGTGTGTGTGTGTGTATGTGTATGTGCTTGTTAGTCTATTGTGCTGGACTTGATGTGAGTTATTATTTGGTATACACAGGGTGGGGTTAAAACATAAAAATAAAACCTAATCAAAATATACAAAACACAAACGCCTAGAGCCACAGCCACACGAGCGCACCAGAACGCTCCTTAAAAACCTTACCCTCACGTTCTTCGGCCTCATATCGAGATCCAAGTCCTCGAGGAGGAAGGTCCTGGCGATCGCGTCCTGGTTGAAGCACTCGCGGCACTGGCAGTTCTCTCTGAGCCACACGTGAGGGTAGGCGCTCCGGCTCTCGTCCCCGAACTCGACCGTCACCGTCTTCAGAGCCATCCTCGCATCCGTTACTTCGCTGGGGGCTGGGGGGGAGGGTGGGAGGTGAAAGGGTGGGAGGTGAAAGGGTGGGAGGTGAAGGGGTGAGGTGAGGGGAGGGGGAGGATGGGTAAGGGTAAGGGGTTAAGGGGGTTGGTTGTAAAGGTGACGGGGGTGTGAGGGTGTGTGGAAGGGAGGAGGGGGTAAAGGAGGGTAAAAGTAAGGAAATGTGAGGGTGAGTGAAGGTGCAAAGGGGGGGGGGGGGTGAGGACGAGTGGAGGTAAGGGTGTGTGTCAGAAGGGGTGAAGGTGGGTGGGGGTAGGGAAAGTGAGTATGGGCAGAAGGTTTGTGAGTGTTAGCTGTAGCTGTATGTATGTATGTATATATGATTATATATATGTGTATATGTATATATGATTATATATATGTATATATGTATATATGACTATATATATGTATATTTATATATATGAGTATATATATGTATATATTTATTCATTTTATATCATTCACTCTAACTCGAAGAATACGGAGCCAAAAACAAAACTCACTAGTGGAAAATGGCTTGGAGACCTGTGACTGGCCCGACCGCGAGAGCGAGGTGGCGAAGGGCCGCAGACACGGGGTTCGTGGCCCTCCTGCAGGACGCGGCGCTCCGGTGGCGTCCTAGTGGAGATTGTAAATATGTATATGTATATGTATATATATGTATATGTATATGTATGCATATATGTGTACACACACACACACACACACACACACACACACACACACACACACACACACACACACACACACACACACACACACACACACACACACACACACATTTGTGACCCTTATTTGTAGAGAGAGAGAGGGATCCATCGAAAAGGATGTTGTACAGGGCATTAAATATATCATGCAACCCTTAAAAAAAGATGTTAACGAATGACAGACTTATCAAGTGAAGGTCACACAGACACCATTTAATCAGCTGCAACATAATCACTTTTCTTATCAACGATAATCTCGAACGATTAAAACTTAAGAGGGCTTGTCACTGTGTGGAGCGTGCGTTGGCTATAAACAAACACTTAATTTATACAGAGGGAAGGAAAAAAATATTCATTGGGAGTTATAGCAAGATAATGGTGCTATTAATGATGATAAAGATGGTGATTATTTGATGAGGATTATGAAGAGAATGTTGAATATGATAATGACGACGATAATGTTAGTAAATATAATTATTATAACAGGGATGTTGGTGATATTGATAATATTAGCATTATAATTATAATAGTGATAACAATAGTAACTGTAGTAATGATGTTAACATTATTATTAGTCGTGTAAGTGTTAATAATAATGATGGTAATAATAATCAATATTAATAATAATCAATATCAATAGCAGTGGAGATGATAATAGTGATACTGATGACAGAAATGATAATAGAAATAACAATAATGCTGATAAATATAATATTATCAGTCATAACAATGATTCTACAATAGCAATAATGATAATAAGTATGATAATGATAATGATGATAATAATAATGATAACGATATTAATGATAATCGCAATGATGATTTTATGATAATAATATAAATTATAATAATGATAAAAATAATGATAATAATAATAATAATATTGATGATGAAATTATTATTACCGTTAGGTAGAATATCATTAATAATGATGATAGCAACAACAACAACAAAAACAAAAACAACAATAATGATAATGATAATGAAAATTATAATAATAATGATAATGATAATGATTATGATTATGATTATGATTATGATCATGACCATGATCATGGTCATGATCATGATCATGATAATGATAATGATAATGATAATGATAATGATAATGATTATGATTATGATTATGATTATGATTATGATTATGATTATGATTATGACTATGATAATGATAATGATAATGATAATGATAATAATAATGATAATGATAATGATAATGATAGTGATAGTGATAGTGATAATGATAATGATAATGATAATGATAATGATAATGATAATGATTATGATTATGATTATGATTATGATTATGACTATGATAATGATAATGATAATGATAATAATGATAATGATAATGATAATGATAGTGATAGTGATAGTGATAGTGATAATGATAATGATAATGATAATGATAATGATAATGATAATGATAATGATAAATTATAAATTATAAATTATAGTAACAATAATGATAATGATATTGAGGATGATAATGCAGCTAACAATAATGATATTTTTTGGATGATAATGGTTATAATGACAACAACAATGATAATATTAATGATAATAATAATGATAATAATGATAATAATGATATGATAATAATAAGAGTGATAATAATAATAATAATATTATTATTGCAATCATAATCATTATAATAATAAAAATAATATTGGTAATAACGATGGTAATAATAACAACAACAATAATAAAAGACTAATATCAACTAAAATTAATCACATGATGAAATAATGAGAATGTGACGATAATAACAAAACACCAGAAATAATAAT
>NC_061856.1:16933757-16936257 GCF_019202785.1 Penaeus chinensis
CAGGTGAAGTCGCCGGAGGATTTCGCCCTCCTGCTGTGCTCCCACTTCCTCAGCAAGTACAGCCACGTGACGTCCGTCAATGTGGACGTGGAGGAGTACCCTTGGCGGCGCCTCGTGACGGAGGGCAAGGCGCACAACCATGCCTTCCTCTTCTCGCCGGAGGTCCTCCACACGTGCTCCGTCTCGCAGGACCGCGGAGGTGAGGCCCTTCTCGCTCCGGGGTCAGGATGGGTTCCCTGTCTTGACCTCGCTCGGTTCCCAGTTGCGTGAGAGGAAAGGCAAAGCTTAGAGTAAGGCTTGGATTTAGATCAGTCTTGGCGTGCCGACTCCCTTGCTAGCATTCCCTCTCTTAAAAAGCGGGAAGGCCTTCAGCCACGACCGCGATCAAGGCGAGGCAGACTCAGGGGAAGCGCCCGCAGCCGCCCAACCAAGAGAACCGATCTCGCGCCCCTCTGACCTCTGACCTCCCCCACCCCCAGGGCCTCCGCGCGTGAGTACCGGCCTGCAGGGCATGCGCGTCCTCAAGACGACCCAGTCTTCCTTCACCAACTTCGTCAGCGACGAGTTCCGTTCCCTGCCCGACATGGAGGACCGCCTCTTCTCCACGGTGGTGGCCGCGTCGTGGCAGTACGCCGACGTCCAGGACATCGACTTCGGCAGAATCTGGTAATTGCATTAGCCGTTTTTGCAATCGGGTTGAGTAATCTCGGTGCTGCTGATCATTGGTGTTGTAATCACTGGTCTTGACTCTCTGGCTATTTTGAGCAATACTAGGCCATTCAATTCAACAGCATCTAGATTAATTCCACCTAATATTATCACTGAGTTTCAAGATTAATCTTTCCTCGCAGACGGGGATGATTCGTACTTTTATCGCTCTCTACTGGCATTTTTTTTATCTGACGAATGGTAGAACACTCTGCCGTATTGATACAGTGGTAGAAAACCCACAATGCACAAACTACATTTATTGAAGAGGAAACTAGAGTTTCGAAATCCTCTTGGATTGTATCTTTAGGTCAGACCTGAAGATGAAATCCAGGAGGATTTCGAAACTTTTATCTCATTTATAATAAATCTAGTTTGTGCATTATGTGTTTTTCTACCATCTATTTATCTACAAATATTTATTTACTTTTTTGTGACTTACCAATCTGGATCTCTTCATATGTTGTTCTGACAAGAATGTTAATTTTTGTAAGTGTATCAGATCATCAGATTATGAAACATTTAAAATTCTTTGAGATTCCTTACTACGTTCTATCCTCTTAACGCAGCTATTTATAAGCACGGACATTTCTTTCTGCAAATTAAACTCTCCTTCACATACTTCAAAGATCCCCAATATCCTAATAGTATTCCTATTTACAAAACAATACAAAATGATGTGACTCATTTTACTTTAATATCTCCTTCACTCTCCCTGAAGAAAACACCCCAGAGCATCACGATCTATTTCGTCTTTTCATTTTGTTTATCTCTAATTTGGATTTGTTTTTATCATATATAGACTTATTTCTTTGGTTAATTTATTTATTTATTTAATCGGTCTCCAAGGATAAATTCTAACGCATGATATATAACTTATTCATTTCGATACCTTGTTTGTACATTAATCATTAAAAAAAATATTTGCAGGAAGCCTTGATTTCGTATAGTTGATATATCACTATGGACACGCTTCAGTACCTGAGAGAGAGAGAGAGAGAGAGAGAGAGAGAGAGAGAGAGAGAGAGAGAGAGAGAGAGAGAGAGAGAGAGAGAGGAAAGAAACAGACAGAGAAAGAGAAACTGAGCAAAACGAAGGTCGTTTACTGCGAATCCAGGCCCCACAACCAGCATTTCTCTGCTACCTTGACCGATGCGTTACTTACAGTACCTAACCATCGGCTTCCGATCGGTGAAGAAGCTCTATGTGTTTGCGAAGGCTGCAGTTTCTTCGTCACTCAGTATATAATAAATCCCATTTCGATACCACACATTTTTTCGGGTGTTTGTATGACTTCTATCCATTAATTAAATGTGCTGATTGGCCAGTGATATTCTAATGTTGTAGCTTTCAGTTTGCGGAGCAGATAATAGTAATAGTGATGATGGTGATAAGGATGATGATCATAATGATAATGAAAATAATATAGATAATGATGATAACAATAATCATAATAGTAATGGTGATAGTAATACTGATAATACTGATAATAATGATAATGATAGTAGTAGTAATAGTTGTTGTTGTTGTAATAGGAATAATACTGCTGATAATAATAATAATAATGATGATGATGATAATGATAGCAATGATAATAGTAAAAGAATTAATAACAATAATATTAATAATAGTGACGATGACGGTGATGATAATAATCATAACACTAATAATAGTATCGTATCCCAATAAGTCGCAACTAAGGCTCCACCCACTTCACTGAGTCATGTTCTATCGATTCCCTGAGGATAATCACGCCAACCAAGCCCATGACAGTGACTTGAAGGATATCGAC
>NC_061856.1:16941257-16953757 GCF_019202785.1 Penaeus chinensis
TGGGAAAGGTAAGTCAAAGGATATAAACACACACGTTTATTCTTAATTAAAAATCACAGACAAACAAAGGAAAACAGCAAAGCCACTTGATCCTGCAGGGCGGAAGTGTCCGTAGATTTTCTATACAGAGCCGTACCGTGAGGGGACCAGGCGGGCCGAAAGCCTATGGGATGACCCTCCTGAAGCCAGGGGAAATTCACTACAGTGTAATGAAGAATATAAGCGAACACTTGTACATTATACCTCAGAGTGCCATGTGTTACAGCCTTTCAGACCACACAGCATGAGGTACGGAGAACTATGTAAATATTTCATATCATCTGATGTCTTAGAAAATATACTTATGTTGTATCACATGACCGCATATCAAATGTATTAATGCTTTTCCACGCCCAAGCTATATGCTGACGTGGCAGATGAGTGGATAAAGGACTGTGCAATTGTTCCTTTTCTGAAACTGATAAAGTACTCATAATAATGTTATAGGCTAAAATTAAAATGTAATACCACTATGTAATGAGATGACCATGCATTAAATGTACCACAGCTTGCCCACGCCTGTGCAGTTAGCCAGGGTGGTAAATAAAGGACTAAACTAAAAATTCACTACAATACGTTCAAGAAAATAGTGAAAAGAGTTAATTAGAAAGCATGTTTGTACAATTGTTCCATCTGATTATAAGGATATTTGTAATTAGTCAATTGTATACAAATATCTCTAACGATAGATAAGTGGAACGAATTGTAGAGTGTCGCTGTTTGCAAAATGTTTTGAGATTTAGTTTAAAAAAATATTTGGAATATCACCAATAGAACTATATAAATATATACTGAAAGCCTACTTTCTAGATTCCATTTCAAAACAATTGGAATAGTTTAAACGAAGAGGTTTTAAAACTTTATTGTAATTAGCATATTAACAAAATACATAAGTTTATTATCACAGGCCTGAACGAACCTTTTCGAAAGACATATGTCGATCCATTAATGTTATCCCATACACAATCATGATAAACGTGATTTGACAAAATATGAATATATATATATATATATATATATATATACTGTAT
Source organism: Penaeus chinensis (assembly GCF_019202785.1). Lineage (NCBI taxonomy): Eukaryota > Metazoa > Arthropoda > Malacostraca > Decapoda > Penaeidae > Penaeus > Penaeus chinensis. The sequence continues at coordinate 16,942,328 of NC_061856.1, forward strand.
ATACATACATATTTTTGTAATACCATAAACATGTTATTCTGTAATCATTTATCCCTGCTATAATCAAAGTAATGCCGAGAACACACAGAACATCGCCATGTAACTCGGCCGCGTAACAAAACCTCGTAACATCTGAGCGTAATACTCAAACGAACCTCTGCGTGACGTGTCAGGGTTCTTTAACGTCTTGCTCAAGATCTATACAAGAACGTATTAATTACAACCACTATTACTTACTTGTTACAGGATGGGGTTACGCGTAACAGCTGGCTTGACCGAATCTGCGTAATTCACTGACAGCTTATTGATCGATATCCGACTGTATTAACTGTGTACCTGACTGAAGTAACTGACTGAAGTGACTGACTAACTGAAGTGACCGACTGAAGGGCTTGATTGAAGTGACAATACTCTCCATCTTTTTTGAATTTGTTACGAGAAAACGAGATTCGGTCACCAACTCATCATTCCTTCGCTTTGTTACGCGTATCTCTGTCGCGTAACACGATTCCTTTTACGATAGAGCGCGCTGGTCGCATGTGTGTGTAACTCGGCAAAATGAAATACAAACCGACAATCCCTAATTCATACAGAGGCTCATTAATTAACCAGGTGATGAAAACACCATTACATAATCATCAATTCATAGTCGTAGTTACATTTATTTCCCTTCATTTCTTAGAGCTTTGATGCCATTTTTCTTCCGAGGGTGCCAGAAATATTTCCAGAAGGTTTGTCGATCGGGAGGAAAACAGTTTCATTTTTCAGGCTCCCTACATCCGGGAACTTGCTCAGGTCGACGCCATAGTAGTGTTTGTTGGGCATCGTCACCTTAATCTGGGTTATCTGTAAAGGTGAGAGAGAGAGAGAAAGGTGCATCAGGCTATTATATAGTATGAGGGTATGCGCGTGTTCTCAGACTTACTATCCGGAAATGCGTTTGTTAAATGTTGTGTTATTTTGAACTCTCGTGTAATTTCGTCTAATCTCTTGACTGTAGTGAATGAACGCGATCGTATCTATGCTAATTAACAAAATATTTAATAATAATTTTCGGGCAAGTAGTCTGAAGGCATTTGAAGGCCTATGCCGGCATTTATTAGTCATGCAAGTAACTATGTGTCGTGTGAATGCAAATATTGCTGAGAGAGATATTTCTTGCAGTTCATCTCGACAGCCTTTCACACAAAGAAGCTTTCACCCGCATATTTCTCCTCTCTTCTCCCCGCTTATCTCGCTTTCATATGATCTTTTCAGCCATGATTTGTCTTTTTTCTTTCATCTGTCTCCTTTTTCTGCCATATGTACATTTCATCCACGTTTTCTCCTCGTCTTTCGTAAATACTTTTCATCTACGGTTTCTTTATATCTCCCCTTCCCCTTTTATTCCCCTCATTTATCATTTCATTCGCGCTTTTCCTCTTTTTTCTTTTTCTCCGAGTTATAAGGATGCTCTGCTCTCTCCTTTCCCTCTCTGTTTCCTCTTCTTGTCCTTCATCGGTAACTTAAATAGACTAAAAATCATACTTAACAGGAAGGCACACAACGGGTAAGAATATATACAATGCAAGTTTATAAGTAAGAATAAAAGGGAAGATAAGCTTCTATATGAATAAGGAGACGGAAAACTATAAGCAAATACAGAAAGCCACTATACATATAAGGAAGTATAAAAGGAAAAGAATAATATAATTGAATTAAGCCCCTGTGGAAAACACAGGATGGAAGGAAAATATAAGTGAATGTATGAAACCGAAATGAGAGTAAAATATAAAAATCCACATGTTAGTAAATATATAAAGTATATGTAGCCGCAACATGAATAAATGAATGAAACCCAAACACATGAATGAGTATAAGAAACCGCCATTTGACTAAATATATGAAACCCCCAAACTATGAGTAAGGATAGGAAACCTTGTAAGTAAATACACTAAACTCCAAAATATAAGTAGAGGGAATCGCCATATGAGTAAATATACTAGGTCCAAAAATAAGGATAAGTATAAAAAAAACGCTTTATAAATTAATATATGAAGCACCAACAGTATGAGTAAGTACAAGAAACCGTCATTTGACTAATTATACCAAACCTCAGATATATGAGTAAGGATATGAAACAGCCACATGAATAAAAGCATAAAAGCAAGAATACGAATAAATAAATGAACCCACCACATGATTAAGTATAAAAAAGGAAAGCAATTCGGTATCGTCAACTCACTTCAGGAATTTCCTTAAGCGCGGTATCCTGGATGAGGAACACGGTGTTCTGGACCGACGGGGAGTAGATGCCGTAGTCAGGCGGACCGGCAAACTTATCGTAGATTATCTTCTGCATCTTTATCCTTTGAGATAAGAAAAGGGGGGAATGGGGTAAGGGGGAAAGGTTGAAAGGTAATAGGTGATTATATTCAATCATCTTATGCACTGTTAGCCTGGAGGCTGCATAAGTGAGAGAGAGAAATTCTGGGTAGGGGTCAGGAAGAGAGGGAAATGGAGAAATGAGGAGGGAGGGAGGAAGAGAGTGAGAGAGGGAGAGAGAGAAAGAGAGAGAGAGAGAGAGAGAGAGAGAGAGAGAGAGAGAAAGAGAGAGAGAGAGAGAGAGAGAGAGAGAGAGAGAGAGAGAGAGAGAGAGAGAGAGAGAGAGAGAGAGAGAGAGAGAGAGTGGAAAAAATCATGATATCATACATTATACAACTCTCTCACCAGACTCTGCCGAAGTCGATGTCCATGACGTCGGCGTACTGCCACGAAGCGGCCACCACCGTGGAGAAGAGGCGGTCCTCCATGTCGGGCAGGGAACGGAACTCGTCGCTGACGAAGTTGGTGAAGGAAGACTGGGTCGTCTTGAGGACGCGCATGCCCTGCAGGCCGGTACTCACGCGCGGATGCCCTGGGGGTGGGGGAGGTCAGAGGTCAGAGGGGCGCGAGATCGGTTCTCTTGGTTGGGCGGCTGCGGGCGCTTCCCCTGAGTCTGCCTCGCCTAGCTCACGGTCGTGGCTGAAGGCCTTCCCGCTTTTTAAGAGAGGAAAGGCTGAACTAAATCCGAGCAGAAAGGCTGAACTAAATCCGAGCCTTACTCTAAGCTTTGCCTTTCTTCTCACGCAACTGGGAACCGAGCGAGGTCAAGACAGGGAACCCATCCTGACCCCGGAGCGAGAAGGGCCTCACCTCCGCGGTCCTGCGAGACGGAGCACGTGTGGAGGACCTCCGGCGAGAAGAGGAAGGCATGGTTGTGCGCCTTGCCCTCCGTCACGAGGCGCCGCCAAGGGTACTCCTCCACGTCCACATTGACGGACGTCACGTGGCTGTACTTGCTGAGGAAGTGGGAGCACAGCAGGAGGGCGAAGTCCTCCGGCGACTTCACCTGTAGAAGCAGAGGGCGGCTTTGCCTTAAGAAGGACCTGAGGCCGTGTTGGGGTTGTGTGTGTGTCTGTTTATTTACTTTGCGGCCAGTGCAGTAAATTATCTTCGTTTTACTCAGTTCCTCTCTCTCTCTCTCTCTCTCTCTCTCTCTCTCTCTCTCTCTCTCTCTCTCTCTCTCTCTCTCTCTCTCTCTCTTTCTCTCTCTCTCTCGCTCTCTCTCTTTCCTCCTTCCCACTCCCTTCCCATCCCTCCTCCCACCTCCCTATCTCCCTCCCTCCCTCCCTCCCTCACCTGACTCACCCCATGGTTCTTGGCGAGGATGTAGACCGTGTTCTTCTGCGAGTCCGTCGCGATGATGTCCGAGTTGTCGCCGACGATGTAGTCCTTGTCGCTGTCGAGGGTGAGCTCCGTGCTGACCTCGTACTCCTTGACGGTGTGCACGGGGCCCTCCCGACGAAGGTGCAGCAGCTTCACGTTGTTCTTGCCGTAGCCGCGGTGTACCCACTCGTAGTTCTCATCCATGGCGGCTGCGAAGCTGAGGGTGTTTTGCATAAGTTTAATCAGCTGGTTTGGAATTGGGAAGATTCCGTTCTTTCTTTCATGCGTTAGTGTTATTTCTCTTAAGGAAGGGGATTTCTGATTTAGGATGAATCGTTTATGCTCTTTTTAATTCCATTTTCTATTCCTTTGGTTAGGTCTCCAGACCATTAAGAAACAGAATCTTTCACCCTCTTTTTAATACCTTTTTTCTTCTGATTTTCGGTGTCCAGATCTTTTCAAGACACTCCAAGAACACACACTGGACGCGACCTGACAGTGAGGTCGTTCGAAGAGAACTGTTACGTATCTCGAAAACGCGTCTTGATATGAGCAACATTAATAAAGCCTTTTTTTCTTCTCGTTCCCGGATTTTATTCCTCGAGAAAAGGCCCAACAAAAGAAATCTAGTTTTATGTCTATAAATTAGTCCGGGTTGCCTTCACTCTCAGATTCATGTCATTATTCACAAAATTGAGAATCCAAATTGATCACCAGGTACTTAATAACCCACAATCTAATCGAATAAATAATTTTCTGTTTCCAATGTCTCAAACTTCTTATATACACTAAATACTGCCTGGAACTCATTAATGACTCATCCTGTTTTGACGTTTGTAATCTGCTGTCATTTGTGTTGTCTATCGGCAGGCTGCCTATTTTTTTTCCATCAACGTCTAAAAAAAAAGAAAGAAAAGAAAAATCTATTTTCGGATGCTTTTCTTCGATTCCTCGCTATCGTGCCGTCGACGCTGTGATCTTGTTATTACTATTATTATTTTTATTTATGACACCACATGATATGTATCTTTGTTCTTTATAGCTTTCTGATGATAGGGCTTGTTCTTATGTGGAAAACCGATATCTTGCACAGACTGATAAGGCGAGAATGGAGGTTATTTTGGCGATGTGTTGTGAGGAGGAATTAAGTAGAAGAAGAAGAGGAAGAAGAAGATACAGAAAGAGAAGAAAGATGAGGAGGGTGAGCAGTAGGAAGAGGAGGAGGAGGAGGAGGAGGAGGAGGAGGAGGAGGAGGAGGAGGAGGAAAAGAAGAGGAAGAAGAAAAAGAAGAAGAAAAAGAAGAAGAAGAAGAAGAAGAAGAAGAAAAAGAAGAGGGAGGAGAAGGAGGAGGAAAAGAAGAAGAAGAAGAAGAAGTAGAGGAAGGAGAAGAGGAAGAAGAAGAAAAAGAAAAAGAAGAAGGAGAAGGGGTGGGAGGAAGAAAGGAAGAAGACAAAAAGGAAGAGAAATAATAATAACGATAATAACAATAATAGTAGTTGTAGTAATAATAACGATCTCTTTATTGTTATAACTAATGATTATTATAATAATAATGATAATAATAATAGTAATAATAATAATAAAAAAATAGTAATGATAATGATAATAATAATAACAATAACAACATTAATGCTAATAATGCTAATAAGAATAACTATAATATTAATAATAATGATAATGATGATAATACTAATATTAACAATGATAATAATAACAATAATAATAAAATTGATAATGATTAGAAGAAGAAGAAGAAGAAGAAGAAGAAGAAGAAGAAGAAAAAGAGCAAATACGACAATGAGACGAGGAATAAGAGAGATAAAATATAAAACAAAAACAATGATAACAGGAATTGTTGTAAAACTTCGAAGAATAAGAAAAAAGAAAACCGCAACAAAAAAGGAGGAAGAAAGAAGTAGTAAAGGAAGATAAAAAAGAAGGAGAAAAAGAAGAAACAAAAGAAAAAAAAAAAGAAATTAAGAAAAAGAGTAAGTAAAGATGGGAAGAACAACGTAACTTAGATAACAAGAATTTAAAGTGAACAGCGATGAACAACTCTACTCGTTCGCGCGTATTTTTGAGATAATGCTTTTGACATCGAAGGCGGCTGGCAAAACAAAATACATTCACAATGCGCAGGCTAACGAAATGACCCCCCCCCCCCCCCACTCCCCAAAAGGTAAAAATGATAGAATGAAGTAGAATAAAAGAAAAGGCAAATACAGGCAGCATTCTTTTACATAATGAGATGTAATAAAACCAGTTTTTCCTTAGTCTAAAAAAATGCTATAATAAGGGCGTTCTTCTCGTCAAAATAACAATTTTACATGACTTACTTACAGCATGAAGACATAACAATGTGTACTTTTCTTTTAAAATGATAACGTTTTAAAATTTGCAGCTGCAAGATAAACAACTGTATTTCCTGCGTCGGGAGGAGAGAGAAAGAGAGGAAAAAAGAGACAGAGACAGAGACAGAGAGAGAGAGAGAGAGGGAGAGAGAGAGAGAGAGAGAGAGAGAGAGGGAGAGAGAGAGAGAGAGAGAGAGAGAGAGAGAGAGAGAGGAAGGGGGGGGGGGGGGGGAGAAGAGAGAGAGAGAGAGGGGGGGGAGAAGAGAGAGAGAGAGAGGGGGGGGGGGAGCGGGAAAGAGAGAGAGAGAGAGAGAGAGAGAGAGTGAGAGAGAGAGAGAGAGAGAGAGAGAGAGAGAGAGAGAGAGAGAGAGAGAGAGAGAGAGAGAGAGAGAGGGGGGAGAAGAGAGAGAGAGAGAGGGGGGGGGGAGCGGGAAAGAGAGAGAGAGAGAGAGAGAGAGAGAGAGAGAGAGAGAGAGAGAAAAGTGAAGAGAGAGAGAGAGAAGAGAACAAATAACACTCGTATGATGATGATGATGATAATAATAATAATAATAATAATAATAATAATAATAATAATAATGTTGATGGGGATAACAATTGCAATAATAACATTAAGAGTAATAGCAATGATAACTGTTATAATCGTTATAGAAATAATAACGAGAGTAATAATACATATAACTTCAAGAACAACAACGACAGCGCCAACAGCAATAAAAACAGAGAATTCCTGATACCAATACCGATTATATTGATTATAACAACTACCTAAAAGAAACGGCTGTTTCAGTTCCGTCTCCCTGCATTGCAATAACAGTGATTTGCTTAAGGGCAACCACTCCACCCATCGCCTTGCAACACCTTTGTCCCCACCTTCACCCCCTCCCCTATGCCCACCTTCATTCTCCCTCCCACCTTCACCCCCCTCCCTTATGCCCAGCTTTACACCCCTCCATTATGCCCATTTCTCCCCCCCCATTTCCCTTATGCTTTCTCACCCCCTCTCGCCTTTATGCTCACCTTCTCTACCACGCCCACCTCCCCCCCTCCTTCCCCACGCCCGCCTTCCCCCCTCCTTCCCCACGCCCACCTTCCCCCCTCCTTCCCCACGCCCACCTCCCCCCCTCCTTCCCCACGCCCACCTCCCCCCTCCTTCCCCACGCCCACCTTCCCCCCTCCTTCCCCACGCCCACCTTCCCCCCTCCTTCCCCACGCCCACCTCCCCCCCCCCTTCCCCACGCCCACCTTCCCCCCTCCTTCCCCACGCCCACCTTCCCCCCTCCTTCCCCACGCCCACCTCCCCCCCTCCTTATCCACGCCCACCTTCCCCCCTCCTTCCCCACGCCCACCTTCCCCCCTCCTTCCCCACGCCCACCTTCCCCCCTCCTTCCCCACGCCCACCTTCCCCCCTCCTTCCCCACGCCCACCTTCCCCCCTCCTTCCCCACGCCCACCTTCCCCCCTCCTTCCCCACGCCCACCTTCCCCCCTCCTTCCCCACGCCCACCTTCCCCCCTCCTTCCCCACGCCCACCTCCCCCCCTCCTTCCCCACGCCCGCCTTCCCCCCTCCTTCCCCACGCCCACCTTCCCCCCTCCTTCCCCACGCCCACCTTCCCCCCTCCTTCCCCACGCCCACCTTCCCCCCTCCTTCCCCACGCCCACCTTCCCCCCTCCTTCCCCCCTCCTTCTCCACGCCCACCTTCCCCCCTCCTTCCCCACGCCCACCTCCCCCACTCCTTCTCCACGCCCACCTTTACCCCCTTCCCTCAGGATAATTCAAACACTCGAGAGGGCGTCAGGTAGAGGTCATTTGTAAAGGTCAGCTGATCGGATTTTAGTCAGCCTTTTAGACTGAATCACTGAATGACTTCTAGGTAAAGATAATGACTGTGAATGAAGTGAATATGTTTCGTTTTTTTCATTTAATTTTAGCGACAATTTTTTTTTTTTTTTCATGTTCTGCCGTTTTTTCTTCTTCTTCTTCTTTTCTTCTCATTTTTTTTCTTCTGCTTCTTCTTCTTCTTCAAATTATAAAAAATGTCCGGGTTGAATCACATGTTCACAAAGGTCAGCTTTCGACGAATCACATGAGCTTTCCGGGTGAGCTCCAGATAGGCGATGTCTGAATTTCAGTTTGACAAGAGACTTTAAGAATGTCTTTCTTTTGGGATCAGTTGATTAAGTGTCGATCCTTAGCTCGGACTTGTAGGATTTGAATGGTCGTAATTGCACCTTAAACGAGGCATTGCGAACACAGGCCTACGTGTCCTGTATCTAAAAGCATCTTTCGGGACCATAATTACCACCATTACCGCAAACCATGCCAATGCGATGATGGAGCCACGACTTCAGATTAAGATGACTATAACTTATTTATTAACCATAACAATCTCTGCACTTGCGTTAAACTTTGCAAATCTATTACTGCATCACAACTTTGTATCATTACTTGTATTATGATATAGAGGTAATCACTGATGACTAACTCCAATCAATGCCGAAATCATGGCTCTAGCCTCGCATTCGTCTCATTTGCCGCAATGGTGGTGACTCAGTTCAGCGACCTGTATTTACCTTGAGGAGGACGTATCACAATAAGCACGTCTGGGATTTAGATTCCCTCGCAGGGGGCTAGGATACGCTGCAGCTGTGGAGGGTAACGGTGGAATTCGCGTTCTAAAAGGACCTTCCGAAACAGGGATCGCGTTTCCGGACTAATATCCACGGAGATATTTAAAGCGACAAGGAGTGGGAAATGCTGATGACTCGTACGCAAAGCCGACTGTTCTGGAAGAAAACCGGCTGCACTCTGGCAAGGACTCCTCAGACTAAGGACTCCCCAGCATCACCAAGGACTCTTAAGTCCCACCAACGACCTCCAGCGCCCCCTGGTCTTCCGACGGTCCTCTGTCGCGAGGGAGGAGCGAGGAGACGGCCCTCCGTCTTCTTGTAATTTCGTTCTTTTCTTTCCGCCTGAATGGCTCTCGCTCCCACGGCCTCGGTGGCTGGAACGGTGATCAGGGAAAGGGGAGAAAGCAATAGAAATGGAGAGGTAAAATGAAAATTTTAGAGAGAACACACACACACACACACACACACACACACACACACACACACACACATATATACACACACAGGCACACACACACACACAATAAACTCTTCATTATATGTGCCTGTGTATACGTGTGTTCGTCTCTCTGTGTTTGCATGTGATTGTGTGCTTGATCTTTCAGTATGGTCTGTATTGACAGAGGGTGTGTATGTACATACATGTGTATATTTGCGAGTGTTTTTTATGTGTGTGTGCACGTGTATATATGTGTACAAGAATGTACAAATACGTGATCCTGCATATGTAAGCTGTGTGTTTGTTTATCATTGTCATACTGACTCTAAACAACTTTTTTTTTGTCTAAAGGAATGTAAAAATTTGCATATACTCGTACAATTCCGAATAAAGAGAATCAAAAATAAATTATGACCGGGGACTTCGATCTGAAAATCATCTTAAAGAATAAAACAACCAGGTAAGAGTCGTTTACTTTCATCACTTACACATAATGATGAAAAACTTTAACTGAATGAAAACACTATAAAGATCAGCTTTAACTGGATTCTAGCAATAAGCTTTAACTGAACTAAAACACTAAGAGACAGCAATGATAAACCTTAACTGCACTAAAAGACAGAAAATATAAGCTTTAACTGAACTAGAAGATTTTAATGATAAGCTTTGACTGAAATAAAAAAACATAATTATAAGTTTAAACTGAACTAAAATACTAAGAGATTTTACTGGTAAGCTTTAACTGAAAAAAAACCCTAAAAAACAGAAATGATAAGCTTTAATTAAGGGATTTTTAATAACAGAGTCCTATCATATTTAACACGTGACCTTAAGGACGAGTCTGCAATGCGCACTTACGTTGAAGGTGAACAGGTAGGGAGAAAATAAACGGGTTTCTCATTTGCGTTCTGTACGTCTTTTAAGTCTTACTGGCCAACGCTCACAGTTGGCAAAAATACTGCACATTGCCCTGTGAACATGGTGTTTAAACGAAATTTTCAGCAACGTTTCTGTCTGTCTGTCTCTATCTCCTTCTTTCTATTTCTCTCTCTCTCTCTCTCTCTCTCTCTCTATCTCTCTCTCTCTCTTACTCTTTATCTATCTATCTATATATCCATCTCTATCTATCCTTCTCTTTCTCTCCCTCTCTGTCTGTTTCTGTCTCTGTCTGCCTTTCTCTCTCTCTCTTTCTCTGTCTGTCTGCCTTTCTCTCTCTCTCTCCCTCTCTCCCTCTCTCCCTCCCCCCCTCTCTCCCTCCCTCTCTCTCTCTCTCTCAATCTCTCTCTCTAATACCTGAGGCCAAAAACCTCAGATATTAGAGTCGTAAAGAGGAGGCCCTCAAATGAAGACGTCTTTGAAAAGAAAGGTTTTAAGGCGCTTCTTGCTCGTACACCAAGCACTGGTTTCCTGAAGTTGTAGTCTGCTCCTTAGATCGGCGTTCATTGAGGTTTGTCCTTTTTACGAGGGTCAGTGGCGTATCCTCCATTCCTTCTTCTTAATTGCACTCCCTTCTCTCATGCACTCACTTCTCTCATGGATTCACTTCTCTCATGGATTCACTTCTTCCATGGATTCACTTCTTTCATGCACTCACTTCCCTCATACCCTCCCTTCTCTTATACTCTCTTCTCTCATGCAGTCACTTCTCTCATACACTCCCTGCTCCCAAGCACTCACTTTTTTCATGCACTCACTGTTCTCATGCAGTCTCTGCTCTCATACACTCACTTCTCTCATGGATTCCCTTCTCTCATGCAATTTATTTTCTCATGCACTCATTTCTCTCATGCACTTTTTTCATGCACTCACTACTTTAATGCACTCACTTCTCTCATGCAGTCACTTTTCTCATGCACTCACTTCTCCAATGGATTCACTGTTTTCATACACTCACTTCTCCCATATACTCCCATATATTCTCTCATGGATTCACTGTTCTCGTGCACTCACTTCTTTCATACACTCTCAGAGGTTTATAAACGTCGCTTCTTGGAGGGTAACATGTAACATGACTGTGCATCTTCTGTGAGGCTTGAGACCTTTGACTGTAACTGACTGGGCTTCTGGACTGTCATTTCTAGGGCAAAATGTCAGACTAGGTCATTTATTTTGGCCTTTATTAAATACTACTACATCATGATTCCATCTTGCCAATTCTTCAGATTTTCTTTGGAGTTTATTTAAATTCATCTCTGTCATCAGTCTTTGTTTTTATAGTTCTGGGAGTTGGCATCCTATTATATCTAGTCGATTATTACACGAAACCAAACCACGACATATCCGAAGCTTTCGTTCTGGGTCTCATGTGTATCCATCAGCAGAG
>NC_061856.1:16961257-16966257 GCF_019202785.1 Penaeus chinensis
CTAAAGTAAGTAAATTTGTACCTCTATTTAATGCAGATGATCCTTAAGAGTTTTTCCTCCAGTTTGAACATGTTGCAAGTAGTCTCTCTTGGCCAACTCAATTTGCGCGTTATTAGTACAGTCAGTCCTAAAAGAGAAGGGGCGTTCCACTTTCCTGGCATTTGAAAGTTCACAGCAGAGAGATTATAATATAGTTAAAGGGGCAGGGTTAAAGTCCTAAAGGCTTACTCCAGATTTTTTACAGAAATAAATTCACACACTGCAATAAAGAATCCAGTCAATCATTTGATGAATACTCTCAGCACGTTGAAGAAAATATTTAATCGTTGGATGTCTGTCAGCAAAGCTTTTAAGTATGATAACATGTGTCAAATAATCATGTTGGAACAATATCTTGAAGTTTAATAGTTTAATTCATACACCAAAGAAAACTGGTTATGTTATACCTCACCATGTTCCAAACGTTTCCCATGATCAGAGTCAAAGGAGGCCTGATTTTGTTAAGACTGATCCAGCCAGTAGAGGCTTTAGTGTGTCTAGTAGTAGTCCAAATTCAGGTTTGTTTTTATTGTAAATCTTTTGATCACAGAATACGGGATTGCCCCAGGCATAAACATAAGGAGCATAAAGCAGTAGCTAGTAATGCTGTTGTGTCAGAACCTGATAATAAAAGGTTGCCTGATGGTGGTGATTCACCTGATTTATGTGCACCGTATAAGTCTAATGGATCGGTTTCAGTAGACTCTTATCAAGTTCCAAATCTTGTTCTCATTCTGGCAGACACTGCTGGTATGGTGAGTATGACATTGGAAAGTGTGGTACCATTTTGGGAGGCCAGTATGTTTTAATTAAAGGGACTGGAGGTGTTGGGTGGTCACCTTTGTGTAAAGTATACTTGAAGTAAGAGTTTGTGGGAAAGTCAATTTTAGTGGCTGTAGCAAATAAGTTACCTCATGAGAGGCTGGACTTTTTGCTGTGCAATGATATTACAGGTGATAGCTAATGCCCTAATGTCATTTTGTGCCTTAAGCATTTGGAAGCTAGTCCATTCGAGTGTGAATCTATAGATAGTCCTGAGTTATTTCCTATCTGTGCAGTAACCAGAAGTAAAGCCAAGAATTTAATGGTTAAGAACCAAAAGGTTCATTATTTAGCTAATAATCTTTCTGAGAAGGAACAAGATGACGTGGGTTTGAAAGATAGTTTTGAATGTGATAAAATTGATTTAGTTGTTGTATGTAAAGGAGAAAGTGGGGGAGATGAATTCTCTGATAAACCTTTGACACGTAAAAAATTGACTGAAGGTGCTCTTGACCCTACCATGAATCACTTGTTCAGATTAGTATTACCATTAGCAAACCAAATCAGATAATTCTTCCTGCCCCTTTAGAATTTATTCCAGTTATTAATGATCATTTTAGCGAAGTTATTATTGACTACCTTGGCTCCATGTCAAAAACCCAAGCAGAAAATATTTTTTATCGACTATCATGTTGTGTAGTACCCGGTAACCAGAAGTAATTCCCCTACGCAGTATCATAGCAAAAACTGTTGTTCTGGCCCTGACGAAATTTTTCGCTATATTTGGATTCCCAAAGATAATGTAATCTGAACAAGGATCAAATTTCACTTCTAAATTATTCAAGGATGTCATGAATGACTAGGGACTGATGCGATAGGTTTTCACCATATATCATCCTGAAAGTCAAGGTGCTCTTGCACGTTTTCACCAAACCTTCAGGTGCATGTTAACAAAATTTTGCAAAGAGAATAGCAGGGATTGGAACGGTTGTGTGCCTTTTGTGCTGTATGCTGCTAGGTCAGCAAATCAAGAAAGTCTAGAATATAGTCCAAACGACTTATTGTTTGGTAAAAATGCTCATGGTCCCACAGTCATGTTATATAAAAATTTGGCTGATGAGAAATATTGATATTGCCCTTGTGAATACGTAACAAAATTAAGAGAAAAGTTACACAAGGTGCGTGTGTTTGCAATGAAAAAATGAAGAGGGTTTAGATAAGAATGATGCCTGTACAGAATGGCTCCAGTGAAATCCCAAATACTGAAGACTGAATTATTGAACCAAGTAGAAGTCATTGGGTGTCACCCTGTGTGTTGGTGAGAAAGGCAGATTCATCATGGAGATTGTATATAGACTAAAGAAAAATTAATGCTTTAGCAATTGCAGACTGTTTCTCTCTTTCTAGAATTGATGATATTATTGACTCGGTGAGTAATTCCAAATTCATTACTACCCTTGAGTTACTTACCAGTAAGGGGTATCAAGTACCCCTTACAAAGGATGTAAGGAGACTTTAGCCTTTGTAACTCCATGTGGACTGTATCAGTGTAATGTAATGTCTTTTGGTATGCGTAATGGTCCCAGCACATTTCAAAGACCAACAAACTTTGTTATCTTAGGATTGGAAGGTGTCCGAGCATATTTGGATGATTTGATGGTATTTACTACAACATGGTTTGAACGCATACAAATGCTGAAACAGTTATTGAAGGTAAATCTGATTGTAAACTTAAATAAGTGTGAACCGATGCCCCTGTAGATGTGGAAATAAAACTATCCAATATCTTCTAGTACCAAAAAACCATAAAGCTGTGCAACGTTATTTGGGAATGACGGGATATTATAGATGATTTTGTCCATTTTTGTTCTACTATAGCCAACCTTTCACAGACCTTCCTAGTCCCCAAAAAAAATATAAGTGGACTTTAAATTGTTAAGAGGCTTTTGAAAAGCTGAAGTTCCTTTTGTGTTCCATGCCTATACTTAAAGGACCTGACTTTAACAAGCCCTTTGTACCACAAGTAGATACAAGTAATGGAGCTGCTGGAGCTGTTCTGCTACAGTTAGCAGATGATGTGCTCTATCCTATCTGTTATGCCAGTACCAAATATAAGAATTATCAGTGTGCCTATAGCACAGTGGAAATGGAGGCATTGGACAAATTTGAAGTTTATTTAAATAATACTGGAAATTAAATTACAGTCTGTAGTGACCATAACTCCCTTCAATTAGTGTACAGTATGAAAAATAGACATCAAAGACTGACTAGGTGGTTTCTAGCTTTGCAACCATATAATCTAGTAATTAAACACATAAAGGGTCATGAAAATTTGATTGCAGATGCATTGTCGCTTCCTGCTTAGACATTGTATGGAAAGCAAGTTTCACATGAAATTGCCTAGTTATAAAAACCCTTCGTGTTTTTATTTCAAGGGTGGGGGTATTGCGTAAAATAGTTTATAATAGATTTCCCTCAAGTAAATACATTTTTGAGTTTGCCATTTCTTGTGGATCCTGCATTGAAGTAGCAGTAATCATAAATATGCATTAAATGTAAACTGTTTATTTGTTCAAGTATGTAGTAATTATTATTGATAATGATGATGATCTCAAAAATGCTTAGAAATTATATATCATAATAATGCGAATGAGTTGTCGGATGTAAATAATTTTGACCCAGCGAACTGGAACTGGAACGCACGGTCTTGTGGTATATGTTTTCTGGCTATGATTTCGCTGTAAGTTTATTGTTATTCCAATACAGAGTTTCCAACATAATTAGTTGATAATTATTTGATGATTAATACAAAATATGGTATATATTGATTACTGTGAATTTGATGTCTTAAATGTGTCCGGCGTTTGGTTGATGCCCAGAGTTTAATTTCTTTTTGATAATACATTTGTAAACCTGTACTATGTTTCATATATTTCCATACTCTTACTGCATCCCTTGAATTAGTCATCTGTGATAAAAACTATAATATTATTGGATTGTGAAAAAGTGATATATATAATTTTTATTTAGATTTTGTTGAATGATTCAGCTTTACTTAATCTAAAAAGTGTATGAAGACAGAAATTAATAGATATAAGATTATCACAGAAATGAAAAGTGACTAATAGTCTGAATTTGATGAATAATTTAATTGCAATTCATTTCCATGATGGATATTAATAAATATTTTGATGATTGAAATGAAAGTCTCGTCAAAACAAGTGAAACTTATTTTTTTATACACTAATAAGTGTCATAGAATGAGTTAATGATATGTAAATGAAGGTTGAGAACAAATGAGAAATCTTAAGACGCTTAATAGATAATAATTATCCTTTGATAAGTTTTGTGTTGAAAGATAGAAGGAGAATTAATATTACCTCTAATAAGAGAATGTTAAATTCTGGCGCAGATTCCCAAAGTTTACTTCATTTTTGTGCAGCTTTCTTTTCTTTTTTTCTACTTGGGAGATTCTCAAGCTTCACTTTATTTCTGTACACTTTTCTTTTATTTAATTTCCTGGGAGGTTCCCAAGCTTCACTGTACTTCTGAGCATTTCTTCCTTCTTCCTGAGAGATTCTTCCTTTTTCCTGAGAGATTCTCAAACTTCTTCCTGGGAGCACCAGTGTAGCTAGCCTTGCCTGTTTTCTCCCCCCCCCCCCCCCCCCCCCCCCCCCCCCCGTCACAATGTTTAACTCTTTTACTTATTACACTATATCGAAGGAGTGATAAGAGGGACACCCGGCATCTTTTAACGTTTTTACCCCCTTCCCCCCTTAAATTCAAGTTGAAATCCCCTCTTCCCTCTGCCCCAAATGCAAATTCATGCGTCTTCATATCGTCCCATGATACAACCATTCCCCGGCCCCCTTCGAGTAGCTAAGCGAGCGCGCATTCTGAATCCAGGGAGAGCATAATGGGGTATCGTGGACAAGTACTCCTCCAGCCAAAAGGAAAGTAATAAGTCAGTCAATTGTATAACCTCAACAATTGTTTCTCCAGAAAAACTCGCTCTCACTCTCTCTCACTTTCTCTCTCTCTGTTTTCTACAGATGTTTCTAGGAGGGGTGAATCAAGAATGGACATGTGTATATTACATATCGGCCTTAAAAAAATGGTGATGGCATTAACTATAAAAATATTAACTTAGTGTGAAATGATAATTAACGTTTGTCTGAACAAGGTGACCGTTCCTTTAC
>NC_061856.1:16978757-16983757 GCF_019202785.1 Penaeus chinensis
CTGTTTTGTTTTCTTTTCTATTTGCATTTTTGGAATGTTAAAAAGAGGATATGGGATAGTATTAGTGACCTTTTACATGCTTTTGTTTAGTGGGAAGTGGTTTCTGCTGTTTGTTTTGATTTTTTTTCCTCCAAAGACGAAGAATTGGTTACGGTAAATCTCAAAGTGAGGAATGCTTTGGAGGTAGAGGGACACTTAGTGAATGTCTGTAAAGGATGCATGAAACGACGCCAGTAGCTTTAGAAATTTCCGCAGGAGGTGAAGGCAAGCCAGCGATCACTAACCACAAATGCTGTGGTGCGGGCACTTGCCTCGGCCGCCGTGCCTGTTGCACTCCAACGAAAGAACAATATGGTCACGTCGAGGCCACAGTAAATGGCATTTAGGTTCAAGAATTACCTGACGACATTTAAGAAAACCAGATAGATTACTTGTGTTTCTGTATAGGAGTTATGTTAGCAAGAATCACTTTCAAGGATTGCATAGTGATTGCATCACCTTTTGGTTTGTTTGTTGCACTATTTTTAACGTTGAAATAAGCTTAAAGAGATGATTACGATTTACATGAAGAGATCAGCATAACCTCTTATTTATTATTTGGGAGGAATTTGTAAAATCTTAAACTGAAGGTAAACATATATGGTGCTTGCCAAATCTCACCATTCACCAGTGTCTCTGTGTTACCTTGTTATTATTATTATTTTTTTTTTCATTGTATATAAGATTTAGTTTTGAGTGATTTTACGGCTTTTATACAGGTACGCAGAAGCTTTATATTATGCCCCTCTTATTACTTTTCAGTGTTAAATATAGTCTTAAATAGTTATTTTGGAGTTGTACATTTTAGTGGAAAAAAGATGTAGGACTTGATTTTAGTTTAGTGAGAAACATACATAATCTGATTAATTGCTAGTATATTTATACTTGTTTGTTGCCAGGTGTTTTGCAAATATTGATGATTACGTGGTATTGATAATGAATATGAAATATGCTTTGGCAAATGTAAACCTGCACAACACATCTGCTGTGACTTTAAGAAAAAGACTTTCTTGTACTACTATTAACTATGTTCTGTCCATATCCACTTAAAGATTACTGTAGTCTGTGATGGGAGGCCAGCAATATTAAATTCCACCTGAAAGTGGCTCAGTGTTAAGCTTATAGTTTAAATATGTGGTGGAGGGCTGTTTGCCTTTGCTAAAGCATCAACAGGCATGGAGGTCATGGCATTTGGTACATAAGCTAGTGGCAAGCACACAGGGGGGGGGGGGGGGGGCTTGTAAATGCTTATTCATATTTTGAAGAATGTTTATAAGTGAAAAGGGCAATTTTGTTAGTGACAAAGTTGTTGTGATTTGAGACTGAGTTGAGAATAGAAGTGGCTTGATAATAATAATTTAAAGAATGATAAAACAAGGTGCTAAGACCTACCTAGAGATGTTTTGTTAAGAAAGAATCCATCCAAAAACGTATCCTATCATAATGTTTGTGGTGGAAGGTTGTTTATTTGCTAGAGTTCCAAAGGCATATAAATTATGGTTATTGCTGGAGGCATGTATCAGTATATTGTAAATAAGGTAACTAGTAAATGTTTAGAAGACATCTGTTTGTCTGCCACAGGAGCAACAATAGATTGCAAAGCCTTCATGCCTATTGTTGCTCTGTCAAAGGCCAACAAACCCCCACAGTATACATTCGTGCAATGTAGGGTTTGTAGCTCTTTTTTATCAGTTGTCAAATAGTGAACAAGTAAGAACCTTTAACTTAGGGGAATATTAATGGCAGATGTATGTTAGACTTTGCTGAAGTGCATAGACCATAGCAATTGTTAGACAGTTTGCCAATATTGTAATTGACTTAAATTTGGAAATCACAACAAGTTTCATATGAATTTACAAACAAAAGTCATTGTGAACTCCAGTGCAGGTGGTCTCAAGATGTTTACCAGATGATGTTTACCTTTTACTGTTGGTCTATGAATTCTTTAATTGTAGCTTTGCCTTGTAGAAGAAAATGCATTTGATGCCTTTTGATTATACTCTTCAGAAATATATGAATTTCTAATGAAGATATAACCGAAATGTGTCTTATACATTTCTTGTTCAGTAGTGTTTTCCATTCTCTTTCATATCTTCTACATTTATCGCAATAAAGTCTAAACAAAGAGATAAATGGAAAAGAACAAATCAGATTAAACAGTGTTTTCCCCACTTGAACTAGGTTATTTTTTTTATTTTTATTTTTTATTTGCAGTTTTACACAAAAAAGGCTAGTCAAAATTACTATTCAGGTAAAGTTCATAATAAACAATAAGAAAATTCTTTTTGGTTGGCTACAGAATTTTACAATACTGTTTAAATGTTTTGGGAGATCATTAATGTTTTCGATCACAAATAAGAAGGGTATAATTCCTAGAGTTTTAGCATCCTAAGTTTTACTTACAATTTTTTTTTCTTTTGTAGTGTTGTTGTAGCTCTGTGAATTGCAACTCATGTTCTTAAGAAACATCCATTGATGTACATTTTTATTCTTTGCTCTCGTCCTTGTGCCATATGTGACTTGACTGGTCTTATTACAATATCTTTAACTCAAGTAATTTTATGATGTATTGATGGCATTTATGGAGTATATCTTGCATAGTATATACATGTAAAGATAAGTCTTCGAGTAGAGATATAGACTATACAGTAATATACATATTCAGCCTTATGACAGTAGGAGGATTCAAATAAAGAATATTAAAAAGAATATTGTAAGGAAGTGGGGATCAGGATGGAAAAGCAGATTTCTGTGATAGTTCCAGCTTCCAGAAGACTGGTTTTGTGTATTGAAGGTTGACTGGTGGTGTATGCTCTACTGTGCATTTGGTCAGTCTTGTATGTCCGTGAATACTTGTCATTTTTGTTCATTTATTTTTTTTTAAAGTTTTTATTCTTAAAAAGTTTTTGTGGATTGTATATGTGACCTCTGAGATAAATGGTTGTTTACCGGGTAATGAATGTAGATATAGGTTTGCAAATTATCACAGTTACCCTGTTCTGAATAGAAACATATTGTTTGTTACATTTTGTTAAAAGATACAAGCCCCTGTACTAGAAACCACCTTCATTTATGTGAAAATCTTTGGGAATGTGCAGACAACTTTTATTTGTGAGGAAATGAATGTGAGAATGTTGGCACAAGTTTCTAGGATGCTGTGAATAGTTAATGGTATTCAAGATAGCTGTCATTCTTTTATGATCCTAAAACATCCATGTATATTGATTTTGCTTCCACTTTCATGAGATTATTATTATAATTTCTAAAAGGAAGGAATCTTTGGCTGCTTATCTATTATTCTGCTTAAACTCACAAGATAGCTTTATATTATGCCCCTCTTATTACTTTTCAGTGTTAAATTGTCTCAAGCAAACTTTTTTTATGCAGGTAATTAATATATGCTGATTTCTGCATTTATACTTTACTTCATAGAAAAAGTTCTGAGTCTCGTGTTCTGTTCCAGGGGCCGTTTTAATGAGGTCTGCTGTCCTCAGCATCCAGAAGCACACTTAATAGAGGATTACCGTGCTGGTGACCAGATCTGCTCAGAATGTGGTCTGGTTGTAGGTGACAGGTGAGTTGGCTGTTAACTTTTATTTTTTTCTTTGTTTTTATGGTTTTATTTAGTACCAGCAAAGTTTCTATTAGGATATATGGAGTATTTTTTCTGTATGTTTTTTCAGTTTTAAGATATTCTAATACTACTGCTCACTCTAGCAAATATTTTTAAAATTTGCCTGACTATGAAAACCCTATGAACTTTGCATATGCAAATAGTCAGACCCTATCAGACTGCTCTTATGTAAACAAACATGGTGCACATATAAGAAACAGTCCTATTGTAGGTTCCTTTTGTTTCAGAAGCATTGGGTCATGTATATTCTGCTGGCAAGGATACTGCCTCATAGAACTTGCAGTGATTTCATAGTGTCAAATCAGGAAATTCAATTTCTTCTTTGATGTTTACAAGGTTCATTCATGCATTGTCTTCATATATTGTGTAAATATTTCTGTTGCTCAATTTTGCTTGCTTTTAAAACAAAAAAATGCCTTCCCCCCCCCCCCCCCCATTTTTTTCGTACAGGTAGATGGTACCATCCCTTACTACTTTTTCTTTTTTAAGGCAAAAATTTGCTTGAAGGTGTGAAAGAGACTGATGGACTTGACTTGGATGTCCTTAGTTTTAGTATTTAGAACATCCTACTGGGAGTGGAATGTGTGAAGCATTTTAAATACAAATTCTGATAAAAACAACCATTTGAATTGCTGATATCTCCAAACCACATAGTTGATCTTGAGAAGTGTACGCCTAGCATAGGAATGCTAAAGTGAACTTCAAAACACTTCTCTTATTTCTTCCAGCTTGCAAGAAATAAGATTCCTTTTCACTCTGCTGTCAAAAGTTTGTTATATGCACATATATACCTAAAGTGCCAGTAACCTGCCAGATAAATGTGGTGTTCACTTTATAATCTTCCTTTTACTCTCATCTTAATTATATGTGCAAATGCAATGCAGTATTATAATGCACATTTTGTAAAACATGAAACGTCAACTAATTCACAAGTGTAAGAGGATATCAAGTGCATTCTGTTATTAGATTTGATTTTGAACAAACTGATATATCTAATACGGACAAGTAAAAAACCCAATCAGTTATGTTCAACATCATGGTAGATCTTCCAATAAACCCATTCTACCATGCTAGAGTAAGTAAAGTCACAAAATCTGAAATGGACGGTTTGTTGTCAACAGTACATTTCCATATCATTATAGGAACATATACAAGTATGAGACAAGTTGGTTTCTTCATTTTAAAAATATGACAACAATCCCTTACACTCCTTATTAAAGCAACAGCTTTTGATATACAGGACATGGCCCTTACACAACTTGAATATGACAAATTGGTTTGCTGCACCCAGAGTGTTGAAAGTGCAAACAAGTACTGTTCAAAGATT
>NC_061856.1:16988757-16991257 GCF_019202785.1 Penaeus chinensis
ACCTTATCAAATTCCTTCTTAACCCGATATTGCCGGGCCACACCTAGTGGTGTCATAACAAACCGCTTGGTCTGCGGAGTACGGCTGTATGCTGCGGTGATGCACCAGAGCGTTTCGAGTAGGGTGTTTGGCTTGATGTAATGAACTCCCGTGCTCAAAGTCAGCTCGTTGCCATTAATCTTCAGAGTTTAGAATTTTTATTTATTTTCTTCACCTGACAGTGTTGGTTTAAAGTCATAAGTATTCACAATCCGCACAGCTTTCTCTTGTAATATTTTATAAACTCATGTCATAAAATCAGGGGATTTGCTGAACATGACCTTCCCCTCATAAAACCAAATTACTTATTTGATATCATATTGTGTTTTCAATTACTTCAACCCATTGTTTCATAATTATCCTTTCTAACAGCTACTGTTTAATGAAACTGGTTTATAATTTAGATGGTTTTGTTTGTTGCTGTTCTTCTCTAAAGGTGTAAAGTTAGTGAATTTCCAGGCTTTTGGTAGTTTTCCTTGTATCACTGAATTTTTAAATATTAACAGTAAAGGTGTACACAGTTCTTTGGCACATTCCCTAATAACTTCTTTAGAAATCTCATCTCATCTCTCTGCTTTAGTCTTGTCTAACCCTTCTAGAAGGTCTTATTTCATTCTTTCATTCATTCTTTTGTACATCTATTAATTATATCCTTTTCAAAGTCTGTTTTTGCCTCCCTCATGGTTTGGGTATACTCATTTCTCCCTACTTCACACCTTTCATACACTGACCGAGATCAGACTTCTGAACCTTTTCCAAAGGAGCTGCTACTTTCTCTCATTTTCTTGCATTTATCATTGAACTGCCTTTGGTTATATCTTGCTTCAGTTTTGAATCTTCATACAAATTTGTCAACTTTTTTCTTATAGACTATGGTATATCAATGTTCTCTTTGTCAAGAGTTATTTTCTAATTTGTACCAACAAAGAAATTTTTAAGGCTTCTATAATTATTTCTCTTGTACTTGTACTTCTCCTTTCTTTCCTTGCCTACAATGATTAGTTTTTTTTTCTGTAACAGACAATGTTTTTTTTGTTTAATGATCACTGTTTCCTAGAGGACTACAGTACTCCAAATCCTTTATATCATCTTTATGCTTTGTGAAAATTAAGTCAAGCTCTTTTACCCTGGTATAATCTAGGTTTTGTGTTGTCTTTTAGTAATTTTCCATTCCATGAATATGGCTGCTCTGTGATAGAAACTATCTCAGTCAATTTTGCTATTAAAATCTCTTGCCTCTTCCATTATATGAGATTAGCTGCATGGCAAATTGCTTTCAATCTGCTTAACAGTTTCCTGTGCTTGATTGCTTTGACTTTTTCTTGCAGTTTTTTTGACTTGATTTGACCACCATTACCAATCTTGGTTTCTACTTCCACCTTTTCCTTTAGTTCTTTGATTTTCTTGTTGGACTTTTCAGTACTCTTTCTCTGAATGGTTGTGTTCCTGTTGTCAAGTTTATGTATATGTAATGTGTTTGCTTTACATGATTGAAGATTTTGAATGCAGAACATCTCCCAAAATTCTAAATAGTTTGCTATACTGAGATGATCGTGCAAATGTGTAACCATGTTTTAAAAATTACTTTCTTATTTAGTGTATATTTAGCGTCTATAAGACAGTTCTTGTAAGGAAAGTGGCTTGAACATTTATGAGGAATATAAAATGATAAGGAATCTTGACAGTTTCCACAAAGAATTGACTATCTGTAAATACAAAGTAATATACTTATCCACTCTGTATGATGTGCAAGTTAGAATTGGCCTTCTTTATATAAAGACACCTGAAAAAATATTTATTCAATTGGTCAATAAAATATGATTTATTTATCCACTTTGTAGTCAATCCTCTTTGACTAATAAGTCATATATGGCCAAGCTTTTGATAAAGATTAATGAATGAATAAACTGCCCCTCAGTTAAGCCTTTACTTGTCTAGTGTCTTTTATATGCTGAAGTTAAAGTCTGCCATTCATTTTGTAAGACTTAACAGGCTAGATATGGCTGGTTGCTGATGATAAATGTTTTAGTTATGGATGCATATCATTAAGATTATTGGGATATAACTGCTTAATTCATCAAGAATTGAGACCTAATTCCTGTTGGTGCAGTCTAATGTTATACCTTCTATTCCAGGAAATTTGTGCTGTGAGCAAGATTAGTAAGAAAGAGATTGGACGATGCTTCAAACTCATCTTGAAGGCTCTGGAAACCCAAGTAGATCTTATCACCACTGGAGACTTCATGTCAAGGTTTTGCTCAAATCTTGGCCTCCCGACAGCTGTCCAGAAGGGTGCCACCCACATTGCCAGGAAAGCTGTTGATTTGGACATCGTTCCTGGAAGGTCACCCATTTCTGTAGCAGCAGCAGCAATTTACATGGCCTCCCAAGTATGTTTTGTGTTGGTTGGGTGTAAATTACTTATTTCTATTTCTTTTTGTATTGAATTAATCCTTTTGAC
>NC_061856.1:16996257-17003757 GCF_019202785.1 Penaeus chinensis
AGCCAATCACCATTGAGGTAACCCAACAATGATTGGCTGACGGGTGAGATATGCTGGTCCGGTTCTCCATTTAAGGTGTCTGAAGTGTCTCGGAACTCCTCCCTCCCTTCCCCCCTCCCCCCACAGTATATTCTACTGGTTCTTCATGACGCTGAAACCAGCGTCACTATAAAATAGTCTTTATATATAGATTAATAGAATATGTTGTTCAGTATCAGTGAAATTTAATACATTTTCTTTTTAACATTCTCAGGCTTCAGAGGACAAGCGAACTCAGAAGGAAATTGGTGATATTGCTGGTGTTGCAGATGTCACCATCAGACAGTCGTACAAGCTTATGTACCCAAGAGCAAAGGAACTTTTCCCAGAAGACTTCAAGTTCTATACACCTGTGGAGCAGCTGCCACAGTTATAGAGTTCGTGTTTTACAGAGGAGCTCTTTGGAGATGTCATTAACATTTAAATATAGTGGGTTTAACCCCCATTTTATAGGAATAAGTACCTTGGAAGTTTTTTATTTTGATTTTTTACCCCCTGTTAGGTTCTTAAGTTAATGAGTTTCTTGAGAGGATTGACTAGGTAGCAAGAAGGCAGTTAATACTCATTAAAGATGAAGGGGTAAGAAAGTGATGTGGATGAGGCAGAGATTTTTAAGAATGCCATGAGGTTGACTCTTGAAAATCAAATATACCATATATCTTTTATTGCTCTATGAAAACACAAAATTATATTCTTTGTAAATTGTCAGGAGATTCCTTGCTTATTAGCAATTTTAATAGATAAAAGTTTGCATTCAAAGATTATTTTCTTTTGTGTTTTCTAAAAAGTGTAAAAAAAAAACAAAAAGCAAAACCAGAAAAAAAGGAAATCTTTTTATGTTGTGTAACCTTACTGATTACTGAGAAATCATTTTAACTGATCACAAAATGAAAGACAGAGTGAATTGTGAAACAAAGAAAAGGGGGTTAAAAAAAAACAAAAACAAAAATAAAAACTTCGGAAAACTTATGTACTTGTTTAGATATGTATATTTATACATTAATGTATACAAGATTATTGATGTATAATGAGGTAACTTATATGTAGCATTTGATGGATTGTTTTTTCAAAGGGTAATTACTGAAATATAATTATTTTATATATTCAGGAAAGGAACTTGTGTAATGATTAATAACAGGAAGTTCACCCAAGTGTGGATTCAGAAACACTTAGTGTTTCTATAAGCATATTGTTAATTGAGGTTTTATCATATATTTTTATTTATTTTTTATTTGTATTTAATTATTTATTTTTTTACCAGGTAGGTTGCTAAAATACAAACAGCAAGGAAACAATTCATTCATGTGTCTGAAGAAGGGAAAAATTGTTTGGTAACAGTCAAAAAAAAAAGAAAAAAAGAAAAAAAAAAGAGATGGCATCACCATGGGCCCTTGGAATTTATACCTTTTGTATGTAGGCATAACTATTACAGCATGCCTTGGTCAGTATCAAATGTTTTTAGAAGTAAATTAACCCTCTGAATGTTTGTAGGTTATTGGGCAATGTAGATGAAAAGAAAGTACAAAATAAATACTTTTTTGACAATGGACTCTTACGATGATTGGTATTTTTTATTATTGGTCATTGTTTCTTGTTTATGTTAGCACTATTATGATGTTCGTTGTTGTTGTTGTTGCTTTTTTTATTATTATTATTATTATTATTATTATTATTATTATTATTATTATTATTATTATTATTATTATTATTATTATTATTATTATTATTATTATTATTATTATTATTTTTATTAATGTTTAATTATTATTATTATTATTATTATTAATATTATTATTATCATTATTTTTATTTTTATTAATGTTTAATTATTATTATTATTATTAATTATAATTTATTTATTTATTTATTTATTTATTTATTTTTTAAATCATTGTCATCATTATTATTATTATTGTTATTGATTAATGAACTTTATCACTATTATTATTATCATTATTGGTTATATTAGTTAATTATTATTGTGTTATGATTACTACTAATTTTCATTACTATATATTCAGATGCATTACCATTCATTGTGAATATTATGAATAGGATGTACTCTCAACAACCCCTTGTGCCTCTTAGAGATTATGTTCTGTACTCAAAGTAATTGTGATTTGTGTAGTTTTGTATGTGTTCATTGTTTATCATCATTTCCAATATCATATCACAAATTTGCCACAAATGTTCAGCTCTGCATCAAGAAATAACTTGAAAGGAAGATAAGAAAAGGAAACTACAAATGAACAGTTAAAGTGATATAGAACAAGTGATAGAAGGTAAACATGAGAAGATTTCATGCGTTTTATCTCCATTCCATTGTTAAGGCCCCGAAATTATGAAGAAAAAATAAAAACAAATAAAATACAAATAAAATAAGATAAAATGAATAAAAAAAAAAAAAACATATATGGCATAGTTATTATTTTTTATATTGATAATCATGGTAAATATGTAAATAATAACCATACAAACTTGTCATGCGTTTAAAGTGGGAAGTTTGTCTGTCCCTGTTGTTAGCAGTGACAAAAACATTTTGTAAGGTGAATATTTTTAAAGGAAGGATGTCGGTAAAAACTCTTCGTTTTATGGATATAGTTCCTTTGATTTCGGACAGTTGGAAGGGGGTCAGGGGGGGGAACAGAGCTCTTCTGGTGGATTGTATAGTTAAATTTGAGTAAGACAGTCATTGCTTTTATCATACTATTATTATTATTTTATTATTAATCATATTTATTGATAATTAAATTTCCTTGCTTGTCACACAATATTTTGCAAGGTTTTATTTTGTTCACAACTTTTATTTATTTAATTTTTTTTCCCATGGAATGAGTAACCATTTTGGGGCAAAGATAAGGTAATACCCATTCAACTGTTGGGTTCACTCTGTCAAGGAGAATGAGAAGGGCTCTTTCTCGGTATGGACCCTCAAAGTGGCTGAAGTGGTGAGGGAAGGCACCCTCTTCGCTGTCCCAGTTTAGGAATGCTAAGTTTTTAACAGCAGTGAGTTTATATACAGACGGAAATAACTATCAACAAGCTAAGATTTTTGTGTTGAACTGTAGTCAATTGCAGATGCTTCTGTATTTATTTTGGCATTTTGTATCCAAATATATTGGAAAAGGCACCAGATGTTAGTTTTATTCCTTTTAGCCTTATGATACAAGTTTCTTGTTGGGAAATGTAACATATAAGAAACTGGTAAATATTCAATGACTCTGCAGGTGTTTATGGATGTACATTTGGATGGAAAAGGAAATTTCTGATTAGTAGTGAATGTTACTACTGTTTTGATAATTTGATTTTGATAAGATATCCTGTTGGTAAATTAATTTCTGTAGAAATGACTAAACTAATTTTTTCATATCTGCCCTTTCACCAACCCCTTCTACTATCCACTTCCTAAGGTGTAAGAGCCGTGCTGAAAGGATGAAAGGCTGACTTTGTGCCAGTCCTGAACGGCCTGAGGGAGCCATGGGCACGGTATTCCCTTGCTTTAGTTGTCTAGCCCTTACCCCTCAAGGGGCTGAGGGGTGGACCGTTTCTCTCCCCAACATACTAGTAGGGCCCATGAGGCTTGCCTCTTAATCAAATAGCCCACCAATTCAAACCCTCCTGATTCCCAGACCCTAGGCTCTCCTTTGACCACGGCTCCGAACACTACAAGAACTACCCCCTCCTCAATGCCTAATAGTACAGTATCGACCCTAATCAACACTCAACCCCCAGGATACATTTCTACTTTCCCAACATGCTCAACTTCAACACCTCTACCCCCACAACCTTCTTCATCAACTACCCCATCCTCCCTTATTACTACCTTACAACCTTATTGTCCACCTCACCATCACACTACCTCCCTCAATACTACTCCCTCTTCCACACGCCCCCGTCCTTCTACTACCCCCACCTCTTCGAGAATCTTATATACTATATTCAGCCCAGCCAAATGGACCGATTTTTCGTGATCCCTCCACAGCTCCTTACTCTGACAACACCCTTTTCTTCCAGCAATGTCTCCAAAAGCAAGTAGGCAAAGTCTCTTTCCATAGCTGACCCGACCATTCCCGTCTCGTCACAGTAACATCTGAAAACCAAGCTGTAGCATTATCAAATCTAACTGATCTATATGGTAACCCCATCCCTGCAGAACCCCATCCAACCCTCAATACAAGCACCGGAACTGTTTCTATCTCCCTAGCAAGTTGCCCTGTCTATGACAAAAATTGGTCAGGTTGTGGAGAAGACTTGCACGCCTGTCTCATGGACTATGATGCGGTATCAGTATAATGCTACTCCATTCCTCCCAGAAGTCATCGTAAGAAACCCACTAACATAGCCAAAATTACTTTCCGTACCTACCCTTTAATGTATACATCGGTGGGAATCCCTCCCTGTCCGACCATATCAACCTCCTCGTCAGTGCCAAAATTGTTGGCGTATAGGACATCCTGCCAAACATTGCCGTTCCGCAGCCAGATGCCCACTGTGTGCTCAACCTGGCCATACCCTATCAAACTGCTATGCACAATCACGCACATGTGCCAACTGTGGCGGCTTCCATAATGTATTTTATAGAGGCTGCCCCACCTACAAATTTGAGTCTGAGGTAGCAACTCTCAGATTCAGACTTGGACTCACTCTACGTGAAGCCAGACAGGAAGCACGTCGACGAGGTTTTTCTCTTAATCCCTACTCCAGTAATGTTGCTCACTCTGCCACTCCCCATAACTCCCAAGCTCCTACACCCTCCCCTAAACCTATCCCTCCTCCATCTCTTCTACCTCCTACCTACTTCAGTCAAATTCTTTTGCCATCCTACAGCCCCAACACCTTCCCCGCTCCCTCCCCGCACTACCCGCAACAGTCTACTTCTCCCCTTCCACCCCCTCTTCCCCTACGACACAATCACCACCTTCCTTTGCCTCTACTCTTCAGACACCAGTCTTCTCTTCCCCCCCTCATAAAAAAAAAACCTTTGTCTCACAAAACTCCCCAACCAACTCCATTAAAGAAACTCTTGAAGATATTCAAAACTATATACTCGAGTCCCAAACTAACACTGAAACCCCTCATCCACCTTCAAATTTTACAACTCGCTCCCTTCACACTCGAAGTGACTGCCGATATCCATCCTCCTCCTACTCATATCCCCCCTACACCCTGTCCTCCTAGCCCCTCCCAACACAGACCACCCCCCTACTCCAGCTCCACCTACATTAACCCTCCCACCATCCCCTCTATCCCTTCCACTCCCTCCTGGATACACACGTGAATCCCTTATATAGCAACTATCCCCTTCCCTAGACCCTCCACCTCCTAATACCCCTCCTGATACAACGCCACCTCCCCCCTCTCATTCCTTATCCCACCCTCTAGCTCCTTCCCCTTCTAATTCTCCAACACGTACTGCAATCGTTATCACTCATAAATCAACGAAAGAATAACTATCATTCATTGGAATATTCGCGGTTTCCGTTCTTACAGACCCGCGCTTCGTCATATCCTTTCTTCTTATAACCCATCCATCATATGCCTTCAAGAAACTTTTCTTACACATCCTCCTATACCAATCCCCAATTATTTTGTCTCTTCCCCACACTCCCTTTATGTCTCATCTATACTTATCAATCAGAAAACACCTTATGTCATACCTCCCTTTCAAACCACTGTCCCTTGCACAGTTATTCGCATCTTTCTTCGCCGCTGGATCACAGTGATTTCAGTCTACTGCTCCCCTTCCCATCCCATTGACTTTGTTGCTTTCGAAAATCTAATTTCCCAACTTCAACCAAATTTCCTCATAGTTGGTGATTTCAACGCCGCCACACTCTTTGGGGTGATTCTATCACCAACTCCCGTGGCCGATCCCTAGAGCGCTTCCTCTCCACAGCTGACATTATTCTTTATTCAGATCGCTCCACATACTTTGATACACGCACGCAATCTTTTTCATGCATTGACCTCTCTCTATGCTCCCCTTCTCTTCATTTAGATTTCCATTGGTCAGTTCTAGACCACTTTCCCTATAGTGACAATTTCTAGTTCTCATTTTCTCTTACTTCATATGTACCACTTCCTAACTCCCCACGCTGGTGCTTTGATAGAGCCGACTGGTGTACTTTCACTTCACTCTCTGATATTCATATCCCTCCATCCTCCCTCTCATCCATTTCAGATACGATACAATGTTTCACAACTTCAACCCTAAGAGCTGCCCATACAGCTATTCCTCGAACTTCAAGACCCTATACCTCCAAATGTGTTCCATGGTGGAATTCTGATTGCAATAAAGCGCTAGCTTAAAACGTGCAGACTAGAACAGTTACCGCTACAAACGAGGTACCCCTAATCAACTATCAGCCCTTATCTCCTTTAAAAGAGCATCCGCCTGTCTTCGTCGTACAATCCGAAATAGCAAAACAAATAGCTGGCGAAATTATGTTTCCTCAATTACATCCTCTACATCTATCTCAAATGTTTGGCGCCAGACCCATAAACTATCAGGCAAACATCCTCCCCATCCAGCCCCCGTCCTCCATATTCGAGATACCCTTATCTCTGATCCTCTCCAAGTCGCTAATGAACTGGGTGACCATTTCAGCCAGGTCAGTAGTGGTTCTCACCTTTCTCCACACTTCTCTTCCATTAAGACCACCAGGGAACGTACCCCCATTATCTTCACCCTATCCTCCGCTGTGTCCTATAATGCTACCTTTTCTTCCTCTGAACTCAGTGCTGCCT
Source organism: Penaeus chinensis (assembly GCF_019202785.1). Classification (NCBI taxonomy): domain Eukaryota; kingdom Metazoa; phylum Arthropoda; class Malacostraca; order Decapoda; family Penaeidae; genus Penaeus; species Penaeus chinensis. Next base: position 17,003,044 of record NC_061856.1, read on the forward strand.
TACAGTCATATCGCAACACTCATGAAGGCCCTGACGGTATTCACTACCGTATGCTCCAACATCTTCCCACCTTCCTCCTTATCCTTCCTATTAACAATTTACAACCACATATGGACATCAGGAAATTTTCCTTCGTATTGGCTCTTATCCTTCCCTTCCTGAAACCCAATAAATCGGGTAACCTCCCTCAAGACTATCGCCCCATCGCACTAACTAGCTGCTTGTGCAAACTACTAGAGCGAATGGTTAACTTCCGCTTAATGTGGTATCTTGAATCTCACATCTTCTCTCCTTCCCAGTTTGGTTTCCGCCGTGACCGAAGCACAGCTGACCCCCTTGCTCATTTTGAGACATATATTACATCTGCATTTGCACGCCATGAATCCGTGCTAGCTATATTCTTTGACCTAGAAAAAGCATATGATACTACATGGCGGTACCATATTCTCCAACAATTGTCCTCTAGGCATACGGGGAAACATGGGTGTCTTTATAAAGTCTTTCCTCTCCCAACGCTATTTCCAGGTCAAAATTGCCTCTGCCACATCATCCTTCTTTCCTCAAATCGGAAGCGTCCCACAAGGTAGTGTGCTCAGTACCACTTTATACCTTCTTGCTGTAAATTACATTGTCTCAGTTCTACCACCAGGAGCCCGGTCATTACTATATGTTGATGATTTAACCATCTATGCCTCTGGCACATCCATACCAAAT
>NC_061856.1:17043757-17086257 GCF_019202785.1 Penaeus chinensis
TATATATATAGTCAGGGACACACTCACATATACACAGACATATATATTCATGTATATGTGTATATATTACATATATATATGTATATACATATATACCTATACACACATATGTGTGTGTATATGTTTATATACACACATACATAGATATATATGTATATAAATATCACTATATATAAATGTACATATATACATACATCTGTATAAATGTACACTTGTACATTTATATATATGTATATATGTACACTTGTACATTTATATATGTGTATAAATGTACACATATATATTCATATATTTGTATATATGCTTGTGTGTATGCACAAGGTAAGGCGACTTTACAGATTTCACTGCTAAAACCCACTGCTGTTTATTAAATCCTTTTTTTTTCTGAACTCAGAGTTGCCTTTCTGATATCACTGACCTGGCACTCTTAAGCAAAACATACGTTCATAAAAAAAAAGTAAGTCAGCTTTTTGGGAAGATATAGTCTTTATTCAACATATTTATTCAGAGACTTATAAATTGTCACTTCTTTTGCACTAAACAGTTTTCTCGAAAATCATCTTCATTCTGAAAACAAGACCGATATTCTTTTGTGAAGCAGATAATCGTCTTCGTGTTCTTCAAATTTCATGAAACTCCAGACAACTGTTAGATTTCGTTGTAAAACACGAATTAACTTTACCTTTATGACCCAAAACCTAGCATATCTCATAACAGTCCATATTCTTGTTTTTTTTTCTCTCACTGAATATTGAAAAACGATAGTATTCTTAGTCTTTGTAAGTGTGACTGGTATGGTAACTGTAAGCCCCTTCTTGGTTTTGGCTTTACGCAGTTCCTCAGCAGATTCCGTCGAGGGCCTTCCCTTTTCCCCCCAGCGCTTTCTGTAGTAAGCAATCTGCTATTTTCAGTTTGAACTGTAGAAGAGACAGTTTATTCTTACTAGTAGTAGGGACATGCTGTGCCTTTGTATCTTCTCGCCTGAGAATCCCACCTTACTGTGGTTTGGTTCAACTGTAGCTATTTTACTATGAAGTGTAATCCTTCTGTAATCATATCACTACATTGTCACTTCATCTCTTTCTTTCTCTTGAATGATACTACCTCGACAAGACTTTCATTTCTGTATTAGACATGTTACAACCAGGAAGGTGATTGTCTTACTGTTTCAAGGGAACCAAAACCCAATTAACAAGATGTTGTTTGGAGAAGACTGTTGAACCGGTTGTCAAAATATAATTTATGTCATACTCCTTTCAGTATTGGTTGCAGATCTTGTGGATGTTACCTGCTGCTTTTATATCTAGCTGGGACAGTATTTATGCCTTTGAAGTTGTAAACTAAACCATCTATAGTTGACAAAAAAAAAAAAAAAAAAAAAATAAAAAAATAATTGCGGGGGGGGGGGGAGGGGGGTAGGTCTGTATGCTTAAGGCTCCTTCGACATTTTCTTCGTCAATTGAATGTTTTTCAACAGGAACGATACCTGGAACTTTTCTAGTAACCATATCGATTACTGGTCTGATCTAATACAGTTAGTCTTTACATTCACTATGGCGAACTTGGTTGTATATATATATATATATATATATATATGTATGTATATATACATATAAGCACTACGGGGAGGGAGAGAAAAAAAAATCACATGAAAAAACTTAATTAAAGTATTCTAAGACTGTTTTAGATAACTGACGGTGATTCTTCCTGTTGATTACCGTTAATACTACTGGGATTCTCTCAGCGCTTTTATATATGTATATATATATTATTTACATGTATGTATACATACACATGTAGATGTCCCTCTCTCCCTCTTTCTTCTCTGTCTGTCTGTCTCATTTGTCTCTCTCTATTTCTTTTTCTTATCTGTGTCTCTCTTTCTTTTTCTTAAGTGTCTATCTCGTCTCTTACTTTCATTTTCTCACACTGTCTTTCTCTCTCTTTCCTTTCTTTATATTTCTGTCTCTCTCTCTTCCTCTTTCTCTTGTAAGAGAGAGGGGTTGAGATTGATGGCTAGGTAGATAGACATTGTAGACAAAAAGTGTATACAAACATGCATACATAACATACATACACATATGTATATACAAATATGCATATATATATATGTGTGTGTATATACATGTATATACATATATGGAGAGAGGAAAAGAGAGAGAGGGGGGAGGAATGAGACAGAATTTGGATAGTTCGCAACATTCAACATAGAGAGGAAGAGAGAGACAAAAATAGATAGAAAGAGACAGAGATATTTAGAGAAAGTGATGAAAGAACGATGTGATAACTGATGGAATACTCAATACATTCTACAATACAAATTAGAGTCATGCTTACGAACCTCTCTTACCCAGGTATGTATAAGATTTTTGTTTGTATGTTAAATAAACAAATGGATAAATAAACAAAGAAACATATGTATCACTGTTAATATCTATATCTATACACAAACATACATACATGGATACACATATATTTTTGTGTGTGTTTGTATGCACTTATACGTACATGGATATATGTACAACAAAAAAGCAAGAGAAAGAGAAAGAGATTGGGCAGCCTGATAACAAAGATAGAGCCAGAGAGACTCATCTGGCCAGCAAGCAATGGCGCCTTACTTATTAACACTCAACACACGAGCGAAGACAGACCCCGGGGCAAATGACGGAAGGCATCTCTGATAAACATTAAAATTCCACATGCGTTGCCACCGGATAGACAAGGCAGGCAGGGTGGTCATGTGCTATTCTTGTTGTTTTCATATTTTTTCCAGAGTAGCGTGAAGTGGGAAAGAAATTGCAGGAAGAAAAGGCTTTTGGCAGGAAGTGTCCAATATAACAGGAGCTGCCATCGCTCGCCACGCTCAGGGCTTATTTTCCCGTCGTTTTCCTTCATATTACCTGTGTGCCATTTTGTAAGAATGATGAATATGAATTAAACACGAACTGAAGATGACGTAGTGAGATTTTGCTTGATATACACGACGGTTGTAAATAAAAGGAAAAATAAAATAAATGCGCGAGATATATTACTGTGCAGTGAAACTTGTGAAGGTTAGAATATTTCCTTGATTAAAATAATTCTACGGACATGTGTAGATACAAACACGTCTCTTACACAAATACGCGGCTATTATTGCCTTTTAAAAACACTCACGTGTTTAAAATCATTGGCATATTCCTACTGGCAAAGTGTTACCAGCGCCAACCATAAAGGCGGATTCACACCAGGAGCGAAGCTACGTGGCTTTCAATCAACTCGGTGTAGCTAGATCTTCGCAAATCTGCCTCAGTGTATTTCCAATAAGTGTTCACACCGGTTGTGAAGCTACGCGGCCTATGCTACCTATGTTGTGCGTTGTTGTTGGTACAGTTGTTAGCCGCATTGCTTGATCAGTTGCGATTTTTTTAAAACATAGCTCCGTTAACGCATGCGCACATGAGTATTCTGGGAATCCCCCGGGGCCCTACCCAAATGACAGTTCGTCACGGGCCGTGACAGTCGCCATGTACTAAAAGCCCTCTACAGTCCAGGAGATGATCTAATATATGGTTTGATTTATTTTGTGCACCCGTTTCCTTCCTTTTCTATTTAGTGCTAAAGTTAGCATTAGTATTTTCTCCCCTCCTCTTCAAGAAACACGGAGACCTGTCTCCCATGGCTGCAGCCGCTGAGTGATGTGACGCTTGAAAACTGAGTTCGGCGGCACGTTTTCCAGCCTGAATATTCACGTAGCATCGTCCGTCCGCCTCATCACACGCTCCCGGTGAGAATCCGCTTTAATTGTTGATGTGGTTAACCCTGAGTTACTGAACTGTTGCAGCAGTTACCGATCTTCATTTGAGTCTTCGATTTTTTCCTTGACTGTGATCACTTATATATCGTGACTCTTACCCCTTTCCATTGAGAATAAGAATCGGCACTATATAAGGTGAATGATATAACCCTGTTGATAACTGCACTTCAGCAACGGATTAGCAAGGAAATAGTATTCGGCAACTGACTGTGATGTATATATAAAGGAGACTGAAGCTTGAGTGCCAATCAACAGCCACACACCTTCGGGAACATAATACAACTCTTATCTCTATTTAAGGTACGTGAGAAAAATATATATACACACATATATGTCATACACTTATTTGTTTGTATATATGTATATATATTCGTATAAATATGAATATATGTCATACATTCATTTATTTGTCCATATCTATAAACATGTGTATATATGAATATGTATATACATATATGTGTACATACATATATTATATATATGTATGTACACACATATATGTACCTACATATATATATACTTATATATGTATGTACATATATATACATATATATGTATAATGTATGTATATATATGTATATGTGTGTAAGGATTTTTTCTTCACTACTCTACTGTTCATTTTCCGACCAGAATATACTTAACATATGGATTGCTGGAGACGAAAAAAAGAAGGAATGATTAATTTTTTTTTTTTTTTTCTCTCTCTCATCCCCGACGCAGGCGTATCTGAGCATCTGCAATGGCTGCCCTCCGCACTGTCGCTGTCCTGCTGGTCGTCATGCTGTCCCTGGCCGCCGTGAGCGAGTCCCTTGTGCTGTGCCCGAGCTTCCCTGGTTGCTGCCGCTCCAAGAGTTGCCACGCCCTGTGCCCGTCGTGCAGGGAAGCCAGGAACTTCGTCAACGGGATTCGCAAGAGGCCCAGCGGCCGCGTGCCTAGCATCAGCTTCATCGAGGGAGACCCATTCGCCTTCCCCAACGCCGACATCTTCCCCAACCCGCTCATCTTCATTTAATCTTCGACTCGGCTTCGGCTTTTGATGGATTCGCAGCCGGAAAGAGCGGCTCTCGCGGGAAAGCCCGTTCCGCGGCTGCGGCGTCACCAAAAGCCGAGCTGGGCGACGCGGGGAGGCGCGAGAAGCAGGCTTTTTCGTTCCGTTTCTCGGTCTCTCTGAGTCGACTTCCCAGTTGGAGATTATTTCCTGTGGATTCTTTCTCTATACTTTTTCTAAGATTTCATAGCTTCCTCCTTGTTTCGTTATCTGTACACCTCTACATTTAGCCTTTCAAGCATTGCTTCATACCTTCCATCTGGTTTCCTCATCTCAGGATCATGTCTTTTAGTCCTTTAGTTCTCTTAGCATTGCTCCTTTGATTTCCGAGAAAGAATCCGTCCAGCCTAGTCAGTGAGGTTTCTCCGGGAACCTCATCTAGTCCTCAGGGATCTCGCCAAGGGGGTCCGAAGCCAAAGATGTCGCGGCTCTCACCGTCGGGGAAAAGATAAGAACGCCAAGAGAAGAGTCTGCCAGACTGTCTCTCACGGGTGGATGCCATGCTCGCTGCCATGCACATTCACTCATGCAGGTGAGGTGGCGAGACGCGGGTAGTCGAAATACCCGAGAGAAAAGCCGTTTCTGCTGTCTCTCTGTTCGACGATGCCCGTGCTCTGTGCCCTCCTGTCGTGCCAAGAAAACCCAGAAGAAGAATCTCCGGATTGTCTCCTGGATTGCTCGTTTGTTCCCGAACTTCGTGCTCCTTCCGGTGTCACTCGACAAACAGTTGTTATTTGTGTGTGGAGTGTGATTTGTCTGTATGACAAGTGGTCGTACTTAATATTTGAATATGCGCATCATTACCAGTATTATCATCATTACATCAATTCTCATAAACATATTTGACCGGTCAAACGAAATGTATTAGTATCCTCATTTTCATGCAGTAAATATATATATACAAACACACACACACATATATTCATACATGCATATATATATGTAAACATACATATAACATATATATATATATATATATATTTATCTGGCTATGTATTTATTATTGTCTGTCTCCCTCTCTCTGTCCGCTATTTCTTTCTCTTTCTCACTCTATATATCTATACACACAAACATACATACAAACATATATATAAATATATGCATACAAACATATATATAAACACAAACATACCCACAGATATATATATATATATATATATATATAATATATGATATATATGCATACATATTTATGAATATATATATACACACACGCACATGTACATACATCTACACAAACACCCACACATACATATATACATATTGCGCGCATGTGATTATGTGTGTGCATCGCGAGTGCGCATGAGCACACGCACGGATTTACTTAAGTTGGGTAAGTCAAACCTAGATAGGGTATTGGGTGAGTCTATCGTATATGGTTGGTTGAGAGCCACCAACAATAATCACCTAAAGATCCACTCCCATGGGGAAGGATCATGGGTCATCCACCCCAGTATAAAGACCTTGTCAACTGCATCATGTCTACGTGGCGCCAAGTAACTCGTCAAGCACTGCATCGGTGATAGCACGAATGTGAATAGATATATGTAATCTGTACACATCCACACCCACATAAATATACACAAATATATACATATACAGTATGAATATATATAAATAAATGTGTATATACATGTGTGTGTATTTTGTATATATATATATCTATATACAGGCACACACACACACACACACACACACACACATATATATATATATATATATATATATATATATATATATGCATGTATGTATATACACATGTATGTATACATACATACATACATATATACCTAAACACAAATATATATATACACACACATATATATATATATATATATATATATATATATATATATATATGTAAGAACATGTATATGTAAATATTCACACATATATGTATATGTACACACATATATGTGCATATATACATATATATGTCTACACATATATTTATTTATACCCATATATATGTATATATATACGTACACACATACATATTTCTTCCGGCAGCTGAATAAAAAGCAGAGCCTTTCCTCATTATATGGAAGTGCAAACTGCAAACTGTTTACACCTTCTCCCTTTGTCACAACACAGGAAGTATGCTTGTGAGAAGGTCCACAGTTACAGTTATTTTCCACTTAACTTTTCATATTTGTTAACGTCACATGGAGACCCTTGATTTCTCTAATACACAAGAGATTTTTTCAGTGATTCTAAAACTATTTAAAATTTACTCACGATGATTCATAGTGTTCCTCCCATTTACTTTTTATATATACATATTTATTGTCTCTCTCTCATTTTTCTTATTTTTCTTTCTCTTTCTTTTTTGTCTGTTCCTATCTATCTCTTGTTTCTCTGTTCATGTGTCTTCTCTCTCTTTCTCCATCCCTGTCTCTCTTTTTTCTGTCTGTCTCTGTATCTCTCGGTCTTTCTCCCTCTCTGCCTCCCCCTCTTTTCTCTGTCTCTCTCTCTCTTCTATCTCTTTCTCTTGTAGGAGAGACGGGTCGAGACTAATAAATAGGCAGATAGATATTGTCGACAAAATGAGAGTATATGCATATATGCATACATACATACACATACAAATATATGCACATTTATACATATGTATGTATACATACATATATATGTATATATATGCACGCATATATACATATGCTTGTATGTATATGCATATATTATATATCTACATATACGCATATACACATATACACGCACTCATTTCCGTAGATGCATAATTAACCTCAATCTCATATTCATCACCATATCAATGTTTTTTCTTCTATCTGTAAGAAGAAAAAATCTGGTCAAAACCAACCATCGTAGAGTGAGTAAAACATCAAACGCAACACATGACCTTTCAGAACAATGTCATTAGTCATTATGCGTTCCATTGTACCGACGGAAATAATCACGGAGAAAATCTTTGTTTCTGTGGCCAGTATTTCTGAGATGAATAAGCTGATAGATAGATAAACAAATAGACTGTGAATGTGAGTCGGCAGGAAGTCAGTCACCACGCGACCTGTGTGTCTTCATCTGTTGGAGTTTTTCAGCATGAATCTTTCTCACACTGATATTGCAAAAGGCATACTAATTTGGAATTTCGAAAAAAAATCCCTCTTATTAGAAAACTAAATCATACTAGCGAATTCTCTTCGGTTATATTTATATGCTGGATACTGCAAATCTTTCTCATGTATATAAACACACACAATATATGTGTGAGTATGTATATGTATAGATAAGTTTACGCATGGACACACCCACGTGTGACGTACGTGAGTGTACAATTTCTGCGGAAAATCCACAAGGCCCGCATCGGAATTATTGTCAGGGGCGCCTCCTATTAAACCAGACCACTTGAAGGCTTTCTTGCCCAGAGAAGGTTCAGTGCAAAGGAATTCCTCTGCGACCATCGCCAGTGAAACGATGGAAATCTCTGCAGTGAAGAGACACAGTGTTATTGCAGACGTAGGAATATCGTTTAGGGTTAAATTTAGACAGTTTGTAAACGCGAAAAAAACATATTTTTTACCCTCAGTATTAGTAAGAATAAAGAGTGGGAGAGAAATAGAAAGAGAGAAAGGAAGGAAGGAAAGCAACAGAATTTGGACAGCGCAGTAACGAAAAAACGGCACACATAGAGAGGATGAGAGATAGAGATAGATGAAGAGCCAGAGAGAGACAGACATGGAGACAGCGATGTGCACATAAGTAAACATAATGAGCTTACATACTCCATACATTTTCATAAATAAGTCATAATGGCGTGCACTCTTACCCAAGTCTGTATAAACTTGATTTCTTTTTCTTTTTTACTGCATTAGAACAATTCCATGTGAGACTGCAGCATATCTTAAAATATAAGTGATATACTCTTTATAGATACATATAAACAGAGAACTATATGTACGTGTATGCAAACATATAAACAAATGGATAAATAAACATTTGTATCACTGTTCACATCTACATATACAAACATACATGCATGCATATCTATATATACATATATACATAAAGGTATGTATGCGCTTATACTTACCTGGGTGTATATACAAAAAGAAAGCAAGAGAAAGAAAGAGATTGAGCAGCCTGATAACAAAGATAGAGCCAGAGAGATTCATCTGGCCAGCAACCATAAGCGCCTCACTTATTTACGCTCAACACACGAGCGAAGACAGACCCCGGGGCAAATGACGGAATGCATCTCTGATAAACAATTCCCCATGCGTTGCCACCGGATAGACGAGGCAGGCAAGTGTGGTTATGCGATACTCTTGTTTCTTTTTTCGTGCAAATATACCAGAGTAAACTGGCTAACGTGAAGTAGGAAGGAAATTGATGGAAGAAAAGTTTAGGGTACGCAATGCCCAAGACATTAGAAGCTGTCAACGCTCGCCACCCGCAGTATCTATTTTTTTGTTATTTTCCTTCGTATTAGCTTTGTGCCATTTTCTAATAATGGTGAATATAAATTTAAAACAAACTGAAGACGATGTAATGAGATTTTGATTGGTATACACAGCGATCGGTAAAGAAATAAAAGTCATAAATAAAATAAATGCTCGACATGTAGCACTGTGCAGTGAAGCTTGTGAAGGTGCGAATACTTCTCTGATTAACATAATTCTAATAAGAGACACATCTCTTATTAAAAGACGCTGCTATTATCGCCTATTACGCTTTTAATATTGCTCGAATAATCACAGTGACAATGTGTTAGCGGCGGCAACCATATTCAAGTTAACCTTGAATTACTCATCTGTTGCGCCAATTACCGATCTTCATTGAAAACTGCGATTTTTTCCCCGGGACTGTGATCACTTATGTATCGTGACTCTTGTTCCTTTCCACTGAGAAAAAGCATCAGCACTATATAAGGTGAATGATATAATCCTGTTGATAACTGCACTTCAGCAACGGATTGGCAACAAAATAGTATTCGGCAACTGTCTGTGATGTATATATAATGGAAACTGGTGCTTGAGTGCCAATCAACAGCCACACACCTTCGGGAAAATAATAAAACTCGTATCTCTATTAAAGGTGTGTGAGAAAAGTTTTATGTATCTGCCATACATTTATTTGTGTATATGTATGTATTTATACATATGTGTCTCACGATTGTTGTCTTCTCTACTCTTATCGTTAAGCCGATACACGGTAATTTTCCAATCATAATATGCGCAACATATGGATGGCTGGAAGCGCAAAAAAAAAGAAGGAATGATTTAGGAAGCAATTTTTTTTTTTTTTTCTCATCCCCGACGCAGGCATATCTGAGCATCTGCAATGGCTGCCCTCCGCACTGTCGCTGTCCTGCTGGTCGTCATACTGTCCCTGGGCGTCGTGAGCGAGTCCCTTGTGCTGTGCCCGAGCTTCCCTGGTTGCTGCCGCTCCAGGAGTTGCCACGCCCTGTGTCCGTCATGCAGGGAAGCCAGAAACTTCGTCAACGGGATTCGCAAGAGGCCCAGCGGACGCGTGCCTAGCATCAGCTTCATCGAGGGAGACCCATTCGCCTTCCCCAACGCCGACATCTTCCCCAACCCGCTCATCTTTATCTAAGCTTCGACTCGGCTTCGGCTTTTGATGGTTTCGCAGCCGGAAAGGTCGGCTCTCACGGGAGGGACCGTTTGGCGGCTGCGGCGTCACCAAAAGCCGAGCTGGGCGACGCGGGGAGGCGCGAGAAGCAGGCTTTTTCGTTCCGTTTCTCGGTCTCTCTGAGTCGACTTCCCAGTTGGAGATTATTTCCTGTGGATTCTTTCTCTATTCTTTATCTAAGATTTCATAGCTTCCTCTTTGTTTTGTTATCTGTACACCTCTACATTTAGCCTTTCAAGCATTGCTCCATACCTTCCATCTGGTTTCCTCTTTTAGTTCTCTTAGCATTGCTCCTTTGATTTCCGAGAAAGAATCCGTCCAGCCTAGTCAGTGAGGTTTCTCCGGGAACCTCATCTAGTCCTCAGGGATCTCGCCAAGGGGTCCGAAGCCAAAGATGTCGCGGCTCTCACCGTCGGGGGAAAGATAAGAACGCCAAGAGAAGAGTCTGCCAGACTGTCTCTCACGGGTGGATGTCATGCTCGCTGCCATGCACATTCACTCATGCAGGTGAGGTGGCGAGACGCGGGTAGTCGAAATACCCGAGAGAAAAGCCGTTTCTGCTGTCTCTCTGTTCGACGATGCCCGTGCTCTGTGCCCTCCTGTCGTGCCAAGAAAACCCAGAAGAAGAATCTCCGGATTGTCTCCTGGATTGCTCGTTTGTTCCCGAACTTCGTGCTCCTTCCGGTGTCACTCGACAAACAGTTGTTATTTGTGTGTGGAGTGTGATTTGTCTGTATGACAAGTGGTCATACTTAGTATCTGAATATGCGCATCATTACCAGTATTATCATCATTACATCAATTCTCATAAACATATTTGACCGGTCAAATGAAATGTATTAGTATCCTCATTTTCATGTAGTAAATATATATATACAAACATATATTCATACATGCACATATTCATGCATACATATAATATATATATATTTATTTGGCTATGTATTTATCATTGTCTCTCTCCCTTTCTCTGTACGCTATTTCTTTCTCTTTCTTACTCTATATATCTATACACACAAACATATACACACACATATGTATATATATGTATGTATATGTATACAAATATATATAGACACATAAATATACCCAAAGATATATATATATAATGTATGACTTATATGCAAACATATTTATGAATATATATACATAATCTGCACACACATGTACATACATCCACACAAACACCCACACATACATATATACATATTGCACGCATGTGATTGTGTGTGTGCATTGCGAGCGCGCATGAGCACACGCACGGATTTGCTTAAGTTGGGTAAGTCAAACCTAGATAGGGTATTGGGTGAGTCTATCGTATATGGTTGGTTGAGAGCCACCAACAATAATCACCTAAAGATCCACTCCCATGGGGAAGGATCATGGGTCATCCACCCCAGTATAAAGACCTTGTCAACTGCATCATGTCTACGTGGCGCCAAGTAACTCGTCAAGCACCGCATCGGTGATAGCACGAATGTGAATAGATATATGTAATCTGTACACACCCACACTCACATAAATATACACATATGTGTATATATATAAATAAATATGTATATACGTGTGTATTCTGAATATACATATATATACACAGGCACACACATATATATATATATATATCTATATATATATATATATGCATGTATGTATATACACATGTATGTATACATACATACATATATACCTAAACACACACATATTTATATATATGTATATATATATATATGTAAGAACATGAATATGTTTATTCACACATATATGTTTATGTACACACATGTGTGCATATATACATATATATGTATACACACATATATTTATTTATACCCACATATATGTATATATATACGCACACACATACATATTTCTTACTTCCGGCGAAAGCTCAGTGCAGCTGAATAAACAGCAGAGCCTTTCCTCATTATATGGAAGTGCAAACTGCAAACTGTTTACACCTTCCCCCTTTGTCACAACACAGGAAATATGCTTGTGAAAAGGTCCACGACTGTTTAGTAAGATTAACCATTTCTTTCTAAACTCAAAATTACAAAGAGTAAACTAGGTTTTTGGGAAGGTATAATTTCTACACAACTCAACTTTTTTTTTTTTTTTTTTTTAATTCAAAGAGCTATAAACTGTCACTTCTTTTGCACTAAACAGTTTTCGCGAAACAAAAATGTCCTACTGAAAACAATGCCGATATTCTTTTGTGAAACAGAAAATCGTGTTTTTTGGTTGTTATTCAAGTTACACAAATCATAATTCATGAAATTCCACGAATTCACTTTACCTTTATGACCGAAACCCTTGCATATTCCATAACAGTCCAGAGTCTTGCATCTTTTTTTCTCAACCAAATATTGGAAAACGATGGTAACTAAATACTAAAGTAGTGTCTTCAGTTATATTTGTATGTAAGGTACTGCAAATCTTTCTCGTGAATATAGACACACAATGTGTTTATGAGTATGTATATATATGCATAGATAAGTATACCCACGTGTGTAGGTGCGTGGGTGTACAATTTCTGCGGAAAATCCACAAGGCCCGCATCGGAATTATTGTCAGGGGCGCCTCCTATTAAACCAGACCACTTGAAGGCTTTCTTGCCCGGAGAATGTTCAGCGCAAAGGAATTCCCCTGCGACCATCGCCAGTGAAACGATGGAAATCTCTGCAGTGAAGAGATGGAGGATTATTCGGGTTAAATTTGGACAGTTTCTAAACGCGATTTTTTACAACCTGTAAGAGTCAAAGTAAAAGGAGGGAAGGAAGGAAAGAGAGAAGGAGGAAGGGAGGGAAAGAGAAATAAAAGAAGGAAGGGAGGGAACAGAGTTTAAACAGTTCAAAACGAAAATTTAGCAAATTTGACCAACAAAGAAAGGAAGAGAGAAAGAGATATTCCATACATTTTCATAAAAGAAAAGTCATGATGACGAAGCTCTCTTACCCAGGTATGTATATGAAAGAATTTATTTTTCTACTGCATCAGAATAATTCCGTATGAGCTGCATCTTTTAAAAATAAGCGATATACTGTTTATAAATACATATAAACAAAGGGGGAAAAAAATATATGTACATGTGCGTTTGTATATAAACATAAACAAATGGGTAAATAAATATAAGTATCATTGTTCATATCTATATCTCTATACACAAACCCATACATGCACACACACACACACACAAATATGTGTATGTATGTATTTATATGTACTTGGATATATATACGAAAAGAAACTAAGAGAGACCGGGCAGTAGGATAACAAAGGTAGAGCCAGAGAGGCTCATCTGGCCAGCAAGCATAAGCGCCTTACTTAATTACACCCAACACACGAGCGAAGACAGACCCCGGGCAAATGACGTAATGCAATGACTTTGATCATCATTGAAATTCCCCATGCGTTGCCACCGGACAGACGAGGCAGGCAGGGTGGTTCTGTGCTACTCTTGCTTTTTTTCAAAAAAAAAAAAAAAAAATAAAAAAAAAATTAAAAATAAAAAAAAAATAAAAGATACTAGAGTAGACCGGCTAGCGTGAAGTAGGAAGTAAACTGCTGGAAGAAAAGTCTGGGGCAGGAAGTGTCCAAGACATTAGAAACTGCCATCGTTCGCCACGCGCCGTATTTATTTTCTTGTTGATTTCTTCGTATTGCCCGTGTACCATTTTGTAAGAATAATAGCAATGAATGTAAAACGATCTGATGATGATATAAGGAGATTTTGTTTGATATCATACACGGCAGTTTGTAAAAAAATAAAATAAATATAATAAATACGCGAGAGGTACCATTATGCAGTGAAGCTTGTGAAGGTGCGAATACTTCCCTGATTAAATGAATTCTACGGACATGTATCGATACTAACACATATCTCGCACAAATTCGGGGCTATTATCGCCTTTTAAAAGCACACATTCGTTTAAATTTGTTGGAATAATTATATTGACAATGTGTTACCGGCACAACTAAAATTGATGTGATTAACCTTGAGTTACTCAACTGTTGCAGCAGTTACCGAGCTTCATTTAATTCTTTGATTTTTTCCGTGACTGTGATCACTTATATATCGTGACTCTTACCCCTTTCCATTGAGAATAAGAATCGGCACTATATAAGGTGAATGATATAACCCTGTTGATAACTGCACTTCAGCAACGGATTAGCAAGAAAATAGTATTCGGCAACTGACTGTGATGTATATATAAAGGAGACTGAAGCTGGAGTGCCAATCAACAGCCACACACCTTCGGGATCATAATACAATTCTTATCTCTATTAAAGGTATGTAAGAAAAAAGTGTATATACATACCATATATTAATTTGTTTGTGTATATTTATACATATGTGTATATATAAATCTGTATATATATGTTGGTGTGTGTACATAATATTTATTGATATGTATAAAACATATATCACGATCTTTTTACATATATGTGTATACATATGGATATATACATACATATGTGTGTGTGAATGGATACATGTATATGTATGTATATATATTTAGTCACATATATGTATATATAGAACACATATATTGTGTGTGACGATTTTTGACTTCTCTACTCTTAATGTGCCAATACGTGTTTCTCCATTTTCCGATCATACAATGCGTAACATATGGATTGCTGGAGACGAAAAAAGGTGAGGGAATGATTTAAAAAGCAAAGTTTTTTTTTTGTTTGTTTTTTTATCCCCGACGCAGGCGTATCTGAGCATCTACAATGGCTGCCCTCCGCACTGTCGCTGTCCTGCTGGTCGTCATGCTGTCCCTGGCCGCCGTGAGCGAGTCCCTTGTGCTGTGCCCGAGCTTCCCTGGTTGCTGCCGCTCCAAGAGTTGCCACGCCCTGTGCCCGTCGTGCAGGGAAGCCAGGAACTTCGTCAACGGGATTCGCAAGAGGCCCAGCGGCCGCGTGCCTAGCATCAGCTTCATCGAGGGAGACCCATTCGCCTTCCCCAACGCCGACATCTTCCCCAACCCGCTCATCTTCATCTAAGCTTCGACGCGGCTTCGGCTTTTGATGGATTCGCAGCCGGAAAGGTCGGCTCTCACGGGAAGGACCGTTCCGCGTCTGCGGCATCACCAAAAGCCGAGCTGGGCGACGCGGGGAGGCGCGAGAAGCAGGCTTTTTCGTTCCGTTTCTCGGTCTCTCTGAGTCGACTTCCCAGTTGGAGATTATTGCCTGTGGATTCTTTTTCTATTCTTTATCTAAGATTTCATAGCTTCCTCTTTGTTTTGTTATCTGTACACCTCTACATTTAGCCTTTCAAGCATTGCTCCATACCTTCCATCTGGTTTCCTCTTTTAGTTCTCTTAGCATTGCTCCTTTGATTTCCGAGAAAGAATCCGTCCAGCCTAGTCAGTGAGGTTTCTCCGGGAACCTCATCTAGTCCTCAGGGATCTCGCCAAGGGGTCCGAAGCCAAAGATGTCGCGGCTCTCACCGTCGGGGGAAAGATAAGAACGCCAAGAGAAGAGTCTGCCAGACTGTCTCTCACGGGTGGATGTCATGCTCGCTGCCATGCACATTCACTCATGCAGGTGAGGTGGCGAGACGCGGGTAGTCGAAATACCCGAGAGAAAAGCCGTTTCTGCTGTCTCTCTGTTCGACGATGCCCGTGCTCTGTGCCCTCCTGTCGTGCCAAGAAAACCCAGAAGAAGAATCTCCGGATTGTCTCCTGGATTGCTCGCTTGTTCCCGAACTTCGTGCTCCTTCCGGTGTCACTCGACAAACAGTTGTTATTTGTGTGGAGTGTGATTTGTCTGTATGACAAGTGGTCATACTTAATATTTGAATATGCGCATTATTACCAGTATTATCATCATTACATCAATTCTCATAAACGTATTTTGACCGGTCAAATGATGAAATGTCTTACTATCCTTAATTCCATGCAGAATATATATACATATATACAGACATACATACGTATGTATATATATACACATAAACTTCTCTCTTTATTTGTTTCTTTCCACACACATATATACATAGGGATACATGGATATATACATATAAGTACACACATGTATGTACACACATATACATATATGTACATATATAATATATACATATATATAGTATATACTTATATATAATACGTACATATATACATACATACGCACATAAATACACACATATATATATATGTATATATGTATATATACATACATCAATATACCAACACATGCATATACATATATATATAAACATATATATATGTGTATATGTATAACCTGTATACACACATACATACATATATATGTATAAATATACACACATATCTACATATATAAATACCCACACACACATATATATATACGTATATATTTATATATACGTATTTACTGTTTACATTTATATCTATATGTTTGTACATATATGTATTTGCATACTTATGCACATGTATATATACATATATATTCAGGCACACACACACTGATACATACATACATATGTATATATGTACATATGTACTTTTATATATATGTATATATGTACATATGTATATTTATATATATGTATATGTTCACACACACACATATATATGTATATATGCTAATGTGTATGCACACACACATATATATGAATGTGTATGTGTGTTTGTGTGTGTGTATGTATGTATGCCTATACAAAGACATATATGTATATATATATACACGTATACATATATAAATCCACTTTATGAGAGAAAGGCAACTTTACAGATTTAAACAAAACGACGGCTCTTTAATAAGTCGATTTTTTTTCTCTGTACTCAAAGTTGCTTTTCTGATATCGCTGACCTGGCACTCTTAAGCAAAACATACGTTCATAAAAAAAGTAAATTAGCTCTTTGGGAAGATATAGTTTCTAATCAACATATTTATTCAGAGACCTATAAACTATCACTTTTTTGCACTAAACGGTTTTCTCGAAACTCAAAAATCATCTTTATTCTGAAAACAATACCGATATTTTTTTGTGAAGCAGATACTCGTCTTCGAGTATCTTACACAAATCATAATTCATGAAACTCCAGACAACTGTTAGATTTCGTTGTAAAACACGAATTAACCCTGCATTTCTCCTAACAATTTTTTTTTTCTCACTAAATACTGGTAAACGATAGTATTCTTAGTCTTTGTTAGTATGACTGGCATGGTTACTGTAAGCCCCTTCTTGGTTTTGGCTTTACGCAGTTCCTCAGCAGATTCCGTCGAGGGCCTTCCCCTTTTCCCTCCAGCGCTTTCTGTAGTAAGCAATCTGCTCTTTTCAGTTTGAACTGTAGAGACAGTTTATCCTTACTTTTAGTAGGGGTGGCATTCTGTTGTGACACGCTGTGCCTTTGTATCCTCTCGCCTGAGAATCCCACCTTACTGTGGTTTGGTTCGAGTGTAGCTAATTTACTATGAAGTGTAATCCTTCTGTTATCATACCTCTACATTGTCACTTCATATCTTTCTTTCTCTTGAATGATACTACCTCGACAAGACTTTCATTTCTGTATTAGACATGTTACCAGGAAGGTGATTGTCTAACTGTTCCAAGGGAACCAAAACCCAATTTACAAGATGTTGTTTGGAGGATTAGACTTTTGAACTGGTTGTCAAAATATAATTTATGCCTTACTTTTTTTCAGTATTGGTTGCAGATCTTGCACGATGTTACCTGGTGCTTTTATATCTTGCTGGGACAGCGTATAATTCTTTTGAAGTTGTAAACTACACCATCTGTTGTTGACAAAACCAAAGAATATATCCCATTTTTGCAGGGGGAGATCTGTATGCTTGAGGCTCCTTCGAAAGGGACAATTTCTTCGTCAGTTGAAGGTTATTCAACAGGAACGATACCTGAAACTTTTCTAGCAATCATATCGATTACTGGTCTGATCTTGCACAGTTTGTATTTGCATTCACTATGGCGAACCTGGTTGTATCTATACATACATATGTGAGGTTTTCAACCTCCTTCCCCCCCTATACCCACTACCTATCCCCCCCCCTTCCTTGCTCCGATCCTTCTATCCCTCTCGTCCCCTTATCCGCAACCTCTTCCTGTCCCCTCGCTTTTTCTCTTCTCTCTCTACTTCCACGGTAGCTTCTCCCTCTTCTTTTTGTTTTCCTTGCTTGTTCTACCTTTTATCTCTATCCCTACTCTATCCTGCCTCCATCCTATCCCTATCCTGCCGCATTTCCCCCTCGTACCCCTCTTATTCGCACCCTCTTCTTGTTTCTTCGCTTTTTCACTTCCTTCTGCTTCTACGCTAATTTCCCCCTTTTCCATTCCTTTCTTCCGTTTGTCCTACCTTCTACCTTTAATCCTATCCTCCCCTGCTCCCATCCTATCCCTATCCTACCCAGTATCCTGCCGAAATCCACAGGGCGAGTCTGTACCACGCTGGCTCTTCTTTTACATATATTTTACTTGTATTTACATCCTTTTTGTATTTTTTTTAATAAACTTTGAGATCCTTAGTTATCTGTGCATAGATTACAAAGATTTTGATGATGTGCGGATAACAGACATCCACATCTGCTGCGACTGCATCTTTCTTTTCACGTTTTTTTTTATCTCTTTTATTTTAAGCTCCGCTTTATTTTTGTATGGTTTCTTTTTACTTATTCATCCTTTTCATTTCTCTTAAGGCGAGAGAAAGTTACTTATTTTAAGATTGTTTATTAATGAATCGCAGCAAATTCTTTTACGTCTTTTTTTTACCATAATTATAAATCTTTGATGATTTCTTTTAACGTTTTATTGTTTTTGTGATTAGTTTTATCTTGTGTACATTTTCTTTTATTATAACAATTCTTATTTATTGTTTTATGCCATTTTTGTGCTACGCCGACGTCCGCGGGGGTTAATGTAACCCCCACGTTCATGCTTAATAAACGAAGTGGATACTCTGACTGTGCTTTGACTACCCTTTGGGTTTACCTGCCGAAGTACAACCTTGCCGAAACAAGGTTGTACTGCCCCTTTTACTTGCCCAGGTGTATTATGCTGGACGTGCTATTTTACTATTTTACATATACTGTGAACCATGTGTGCTCCTTTGACTTTTACTTTTCACTTTCTCTGAATTTTACTTACTTTTATCTTGTCCTTTGACTTTTTACTTTTATTCATGCTCATACCTTTTACTCGTCTTTTACTTGAGCTTTTACTTTTCCCCTCATTTTACCTATTACTTGTTTTATCTTAGATGTTAGTTCTTTTTATTGTTTTTAAGCCCTTCTGGCATGCTTTCAGTTTTTCTTAAGCCCTTCTGGCGTATTTTTATTCAGTCTTAAGCCCCTCTGGCAATTGTCTTTTACTTATTAGTTTGTGTTACTTTGGTGCCTTCTGCATGGTTCTTTTTGTTCGTTTTAGATTTTGTATTTTTTTGTCATGCTTCTGCGTATTGGTCACGCTCCTGGTAGGCCTGCATCTCCGGGGATAATTGGCCTGTGAGGTCGTGTGGGTTCTGAGCCTTCAGCCTGGTCCCCTCACCCCCTTTTTCGAGAAACAAACGGGGCCCCCTCATTTTCCTTGGCCCCTAAGCCTGAAGCTTCCCGCCTCACGGGTGGCCTCTTTTGGGTTCCTCTCTCACATAACCTTACGCATACATATATATATATATATATATGTATATATATAAATAAATATATATATATACATATATACACACACACACACACACACATATATATATATATATATATATATATATATATATATATATGAGCACATCAGAGAGAGAGAAAAAAAAAGTCATATGGAAATCCTTAATATGGAAATATGGAAAACCTATAAATTTACTGACGGTGATTCTTCCTGTTGATTATCGCTGAATCTTAAGTTGATAGTACAGGGTTTCTCTCAGCGCTTATTATATTATATTGTACATATGTGTATATATACATATATATATGTGTCTTCTTTCTTTGTCTCTGTCTCTTTGTCTTTCTCTCTCTTCCTCTTTCTCTTGCAAGAGAGAGGGGATGCGACTGGTAGATAGGCAGATAGATATTGTAGACAGAGAAGTGTATACAAACATGTATACATACATACATAACATACATAAACATATGAATATATACATGTGCATATATATATATATATATATGTGTATATATACATATGCATATATATGTATATATATGCATATATGTGTATATATACATATGCATATATATGTATATATATGCATATATGTGTATATATACATATGCATATATGTATATATATACATATGCATATATATATGTGTATATATACATATGCATATATATATATGTGTATATATACATATGCATATATATGTGTATATATACATATGCATATATATATGTGTATACATACATATGCTTATATATATGTGTATATATACATATGCATATATATATATGTGTATATATACATATGCATATATGTGTATATATACATATGCATATATGTGTATATATACATATGCATATATATATGTGTGTATATATACATATGCATATATATATGTGTGTATATATACATATGCATATATATATGTGTGTATATATACATATGCTTATATATGTGTATATATACATGTATATACATATATGGAGGGAGGAGGAAAGAGACAGAATTTGGATAGTTCGCGACGAAAAACATTTGACCAACATGGAGAGGAAGAGAGAGAGATAGAAAGAGAAACAGAAACACGTAGAGAAAGCGATGGAAGAACGATGTGCATACGGAAGTATACGTAATGTGATAAAAGCTTAAATACTCAATACATTTTACAAAGCAATACAAATTAGGAACAAGATGATGAAGCTCTCTTACCCAGGTATGTATAACAACCACAACGCACGACGTAGCTAACATAGGCCGCGTGGCTTCGCTCCAGGTGTGAATCCGCCTTTATGGTTGGCGCCGGTAACACATTGTCTGTATGAATATTCCAATGATTTTAAAAGCATGAGTGGTTTTAAAAGGCGATAACAGCCACTTCTTGTGTAAGAGACGTGTTTGTATCTACACATGTCCGTAGAATTATTTTAGTCAAGGAAATATTCTAATCTTCACAAGTTTCACTGCACAATAATATTTATCCTTTTATTTATTTAACAACCGTCGTGTATATCAAACAAAATGTCATTACATCATCTTTAATTCGTTTTTCATTCATATTCATTATTCTTACAAAATGGCACACAGGTAATATGAAGGAAAACGACGGGAAAATAAGCACTCCTGTTATCTTGGGCACTTCCTGCCAAAAGCCTTTTCTTCCTGCAATTTCTTTCCCACTTCACGCTACTCTGGAAAAAAAAATATGAAAACAACAAGAATAGCACATGGCCACCCTGCCTGCCTTGTCTATCCGGTGGCAACGCATGTGGAATTTTAATGTTTATCAGAGATGCCTTCCGTCATTTGCCCCGGGGTCTGTCTTCGCTCGTGTGTTGAGTGTAAATAAGTAAGGCGCCATTGCTTGCTGGCCAGATGAGTCTCTCTGGCTCTATCTTTGTTATCAGGCTGCCCAATCTCTTTCTCTCTCTCTCTTGCTTTCTTTTTGTACATATATCCATGTACGTATAAGTGCACACACACACACACACACACATATATATATATGAATATGTGTGTATGCATGTATGTGTGTTTGTGTGTATATATATATTAACAGTGATACATATGTTTCTTTGTTTATTTATCCATTTGTTAATTTAACATACAAAAAAAATCTTATACATACCTGAATAAGAGAGGTTCGTCAGCATGACTCTAATTTGTATTGTAAAATTTATTGAGTATTCTAGCAGTTATTACATTACGTATACTAATATGCACATCGTTCTTTCATCATTCTGTCTCTTTCTATATATTTCTGTCTCTCTCTTCCTCTCTATGTTGTTCAAATGTTTTTTGTCGCGAACTATCCAAATTATGTCTCACTCCTCCCCCCCCTCTCTCTTTTCCTCTTCTCATATATCTATATACATGTATATATACACATATATATGCATATTTGTATATACGTATGTGTATGTTTGTTATGTATGCGTGTTTATATACACTTTTTTGTCTACAATGTCTATGTGAAAGAGGAAGAGAGAGAGAAAGAAATATAAGGAGAGGAAAGAGAGAGAAAGACAGTGTGAGAAAATGAAAGTCAGAGACAGAGAGAGACACTTAAGAAAAAGAAAGAGAGACAGATAAGAAAAAGAAATAGAGAGAGACAAAAGAGACAGACACAGAGAAGAAAGAGAGAGAGAGAGAGACGTCTACATATACATATATGTAAATAATATATATACATATATAAAAGCGCTGAGAGAAACCCAGTAGTATTAACTTACGATTCAGCGATAATCAACAGGAAGAAGCACCGTCTTAGAATACTTAAATTAAGTGACTTTTTTTTCTCTCTCTCCCTGTAGTGCTTATATATATACATATATATACATACATATATATATATATATATATATATATATATATATATATATATACACACACACTCACAACCAAGTTCGCCATAGTGAATGCAAAGAAAAACTGTATTAGATCAGACCATTAATCGATATGATTACCAGAAATGTTTCAGGTATCCTTCTTGTTGAAAAACATTCAATTGACGAAGAAAATGTCGAAGGAGCTTCAAACATACAGACCTAACCCCCCCCTCCCCCGCAATAAATGGGATTTTTTTTTCTTCAACTATAGATGGTTTAGTTTACAACTTCAAAGGCATAAATATTGTCCCAGCCAGATATAAAAGCAGCAGGTAGCATCGTACATGATCTGCAACCAATACTGAAAAGAGTATGGCATAAATCCTCTCAGGCGAGAGGATACAAAGGCACATCATGCCACAGCAGAATGCCACCCCTACTACTAGTAAGGATAAACTGTCTCTTCTACAGTTCAAACTGAAAATAGCAGATTGCTTACTACAGAAAGCGCTGGAAGGAAAAGGGAAGGCCCTCGACGGAATCTGCTGAGGATCTGTATGAAGCCAAAACCAAGAAGGGGCTTATAGTAACCATGCCAGTCATACTAACAAAGACTAAAAAATACTATCGTTTTCCAGTTTTCCAGTGTAAAAAGATGCACTGCACTGTTATGAGATATGCAAGGTTTTGGGTCATATAGCATACATGCATAAACACATATATGCATATGTATATGCTATATGTATATATATATATATGCCCGTATACACACATATACATATAGGTATATATACACATGTGTATGTATATAGATCTATTATATATGCATATACGCATATACACATATACGCACATTTCCTTAGATGCATAATTAACCTTTCAGAAAAATATAAAGAGTCAGCCATTATGCGTTCCATCGTCCCTGCGGAAATAATCATGGAGAAAATCTTTGCTCCTGTAGCCAGTATTTGTGTGATAGACAAACAGATAAATAGATGAACAGATAGACTGTGAATGTGAGTCGGCAGTCTTCATCTGTGGGAGTTATTCAGCATGATTTTTTCTCACACTGATATTGCAAGAGCCATACTGATTTAAAATTTCGAATGATAATAATAATAATAATTATTATTATTATCATTATTTCTCTCTTATGAGAAACCTAAATGCCAACTAAAGCAATGTCTCCAGTTATATTTGTATGCTGGATACTGCAAATCTTTCTCATATATATAAAAACACAATATATGTGTATATATGAGTATGCATTATATGTATATAATGAGGATGGAATCCAGGTGGATTCCGAAACTGATGTCTCACTTTCAATAAATCTAGTTTTACATTGTGGTTTTGTTTTCCATGTATAGATAAGATAGATAAGTTTACACATGGACACACCCACGTGTGGCGTACGTGAGTGTACAATTTCTGTGGAAATTCTACGAGGCCCGCATCGGAATTATTGTCAGGGGCGCCTCCTATTAAACCAGACCACTTGAAGGCTTTCTTGCCCAAAGAAGGTTCAGTGCAAAGGAATTCCTCTGCGACCATCGCCAGTGAAACGATAGAAATCTCTGCAATGAAGAGAGTGTTACTGCAGACGTAGGAAGAATGTTTAGGGTTAAATATAGACAGTTTGTAAACGCGAAAAGAACACATTTTTTTTACCCTCAGTATTAGTAAGAATAAAGAGAGAGAGGGAGAGAGAGAATGAGAAAGAGAGGGACCAAGAGAAGGAATAGACGCCATATTTGACCAACATAGAGAGGATGAGAGAGATACAGATAGAGAGACAAAGAGAGAGATAGAGGCATTGAGAGACAGAGAGACAGCGATGTGCATATAAGTATACATAATGAGCTTACATATTCCATACATTTTCATAAATAAGTCATAATGACGAAGCTTTCTTACCCAAGTTTGTATAAGCATGTTTTATTTTTTTCGTTTTTTAATGTATTAGAGCAATTTCGTGTGAGACTGCAGCAGTTTTTAAAATAAAGTGATATACTATTTATAGGTACATATAAACAAATAAGTATATGTACGTGTATGTAAAAAAATAAACAAGTGAATAAATAAACATGTATTATTGTTCACATCTACATATACATACATACATGCATATATACATACATACATACATACATATTATATACATAAAGGTATGTATGCGTTTATTCTTACATGGGTGTATATACAAAAAGAACGCAAGAGAAAGAGAGAAAGAGCTATGGGACAGCCTGGTAACAAAAATAGAGCCAGAGAGACTCATCTGGCCAGCAAGCGTAAGCGCCTTATTTACACTCAACACACGAGCGAAGACAGACCCCGGGGCAAATGACGGAATGCATCTCTGATAAACAATTCCCCATGCGTTGCCACCGGATAGACGAGGCAGGCAAGTGTGGTTATGCGATACTCTTGTTTCTTTTTCCATGCAAATATACCAGAGTAAACTGGCTAACGTGAAGTAGGAAGGAAATTGACGGAAGAAAAGTTTAGGGTACGCAATGCCCAAGACATTAGAAGCTGTCAACGCTCGCCACCCGCAGTATTTATTTTCCTGTTCTTTTCCTTCGTATTAGCTTTGTGACATTTTGTAATAATGGTGAATATAAATTTAAAACAAACCTAAGACGATGTAATGAGAATTTGGTTGATATACACAGCGATCCGTAATTGAATAAAAGTTATAAATAAAATAATGCTCGACATGTAGCACTGTGCAGTGAAGCTTGTGAAGGTGCGAATACTTCCCTGATTAACATAATTCTATGGACATGTATGGATAGAGACACGTCTCTTATTAAAAGACACTGCTATGATCGCCTATTACGCTTTTAATATTGCTCGCATAATCACAGTGACAATGGGTTAGCGGCGGCAACCATATTCAAGTTAACCTTGAATTACTCATCTGTTGCGCCAATTACCGATCTTCATTGAAAACTGCGATTTTTTTCCCGTGACGTGACCACTTATATATCGTGACTCTTGTTCCTTTCCACTGAGACAAAGCATCGGCACTATTTAAGTTGAATGATATAATCCTGTTGATAACTGCACTTCAGCAACGGATTAGCAAAGAAATAGTATTCGGCAACTGACCGTGAGATGTATATATAAAGGAGACTGGAGCTGAAGTGCCAATCAACAGCCACACCCCTTTGGGAACACAATACAACTCTTATTTCTATTAAAGGTGTGTGAGAAAAGTATTATGTATCTGCCATACATTTATTTGTGCATGTGTATATGTATGTATTTATACATATATGAATTCATATATGTATACATATATAGGTGTGCATATCTCACACACATACATATATATGTGTGATTTTTGTCTTTTCTACTCTTATTGATGTGCCGACACGTGTTAATTTTCCAACCGTAATATGCGCATCATATGGATCGCTGGAAGCGAAAAAAGGGAGGTATGATTTAGTAAGCATTTTCTCTTCTCATCCCCGACGCAGGCATATCTGAGCATCTGCAATGGCTGCCCATCACACTGTCACTTTCCTACTGCTCGTCATGCTGTCCCTGGCCGCCGTGAACGAGTCCCTTGTGCTGTGCCCGAGTTTCCCCGACTGCTGCCGCTCCAGGAGTTGCCACGCCCTGTGCCCGTCGTGCAGGGAAGCCAAGAACTTCGTCAACGGGATTCGCAAGAGGCCCAGCGGCCGCGTGCCTAGCATCAGCTTCATCGAGGGAGACCCATTCGCCTTCCCCAACGCCGACATCTTCCCCAACCCGCTCATCTTCATCTAAGCTTCGACTCGGCTTCGGCTTTTGATGGATTCGCAGCCGGAAAGGTCGGCTCTCGCGGGAGGGACCGTTCCGCGTCTGCGGCGTCACCAAAAGCCGAGCTGGGCGACGCGGGGAGGCGCAAGAAGCAGGCGTTTTCGTTCCGTTTCTTGGTCTCTCTGAATCGACTTCCCAGTTGGAGATTATTTCCTGTATTCATTCTCTATTCTTTATCTAAGATTTCATAGCTTCCTCTTTGTTTCGTTATCTGTACACCTCTACATTTAGCCTTTCAAGCATTGCTTCATACCTTCCATCTGGTTTCCTCCTTTAGTTCTCTTAGCATTGCTCCTTTGATTTCCGAGAAAGAATCCGTCAAGCCTAGTCAGTGAGGTTTCTCCGGGAACCTCATCTAGTCCTCAGGGATCTCGCCAAGGGGTCCGAAGCCAAAGATGTCGCGGATCTCATCGTCGGGGGAAAGATAAGAACGCCAAGAGAAGAGTCTGCCAGACTGTCTCTCACGGGTGGATGTCATTGTCGCTGCCATGCACATTCACTCATGCAGTTGAGGTGGCGAGACGCGGGTAGTCGAAAAACCCGAGAGAAAAGCCGTTTCTGCTGTCTCTCTGTTCGACGATGCCCGTGCTCTGTGCCCTCCTGTCGTGCCAAGAAAACCCAGAAGAAGAATCTCCGGATTGTCTCCTGGATTGCTCGTTTGTTCCCGAACTTCGTTAATATTTGAATATGCGCATCATTATCAGCATTTTCATCATTACATCAATTCTCATAAACGTATTTTGACCGGTCAAATGATAAAATGTCTTACTATCCTTAATTCCATACAGAATATATATACATATATACAGACATACATACACGTATGTATATATATACATAAACTTCTCTCTTTATTTGTTTCTTTCCACACACACATATACATAGGGATATATGGATATATACATATAAGTACACACATGTATGTACACATACATATACATATATGTACATATATAATGATATATACACATATATAATATATACATATATATAGTATATACTTATATCTAATACGTACATATATACATACATACGCACATAAATATACACACATATATATGTATATATGTATATATACATACATCAATATACCAACACATGCATATACATATATATATAAACATATATACATATATGTATATATGTATAACCTGTATACACACATACATACATATATATGTATAAATATACACACATCTACATATATACATACCTACACACACATATATAAATATATATATAGTTATATATACGTATTTACTGTATACATTTATATGTGTATGTTTGTACATATATGTATTTGCATACTTATGCACACATATATACACATATATACTCAGGCACACACACACTGATATATACATACATATGTATTTATGTACATATGTATTTTTATATATATGTATATATGTACATATGTATATTCACACACATACATATATATGTATATATGCTAATGTGTATGCACACACATATATATGTATGTGTATGTGTGTTTGTGTGTGTGTATGTATGTATGCCTGTACAAAGACACAGACATATATGTGTGTATATATACACATACATTTATAAATCCACTTTATGAGAGGAAGGCGACTTTACAGATTTAAACAAACCGACGGCTCTTTGATAAATCGATTTCTTTTCTCTGTACTCAAAGTCGCTTTTCTGATATCGCTGACCTGGCACTCTTAAGCAAAACATACGTTCATAAAGAAAAATAAATTAGCTTTTTGTGAAGATATAGTTTCTAATCAACATATTTATTCAGAGACCTATAAACTATCACTTTTTTGCACTAAAAAGTTTTCTCGAAACTCAAAAATCATCTTCATTCTGAAAACAATACCGATATTTTTTTGTGAAGTAGATACTCGTCTTCGAGTATCTTACACAAATCATAATTCATGAAACTCTAGGCAACTGTTAGATTTTGTTGTAAAACACGAATTAACCCTGCATATCTCCTAACAGTCTTGCATCTTTTTTTTCCTAACTAGATATTGGAAAACGATAATACTTTTTAGTATTTGTTAGTATGACTGGCATGGTTAGTATGACTGGCTTGGTTTTGGCTTTACGCAGTTCCTCAGCAGATTCCGTCGAGGGCCTTCCCCTTTTCCCTCCAGCGCTTTCTGTAGTAAGCAATCTGCTATTTTCAGTTTGAACTGTAGAGACAGTTTATCCTTACTAGTAGTAGGGGTGGCATTCTGGTGTGGTATGCTGTGGCTTTGTATCCTCTCGCCTGAGAATCCCACCTTACTGTGGTTTGGTTCAAATGCAGTTAATTTACTATGAAGTGTAATCCTGCTGTTATCATATCACTACTTTGTCACTTCATCTCTTTCTTTCTCTTGAATGATACTACCTCGACAAGACTTTCATTTCTGTATTAGACATGTTACAACCAGAAAGGTGATTGTCTAACTGTTCCAAGGGAACCAAAATCCAATTTACAAGATGTTGTTTGGAGGATTAGACTTTTGAACTGGTTGTCAAAATATAATTTATGCCTTACTTTTTTCAGTATTGGTTGCAGATCATGTACGATGTTACCTGGTGCTTTTATATCTGGCTGGGACAGCGTATAATTCTTTTGAAATTGTAAACTAAACCATTGATCCTTGACAAAACCAAAAAATATATCCCATCTTTGCAGGGGGGGGGGGGGGGTAGGTCTGTATGTTTGAGGCTCCTTCGAAAGGGACAATTTCTTCGTCAGTTGAAGGTTTTTCAACAGGAACGTTACCTGAAACTTTTCTAGTAATCATATCAATTACTGGTCTGATATTATACAGTTTGTGTTTGCATTCACTATGGCGAACTTGGTTGTGTGTGTATATATATATATATATATATATATATATGTGAGCACATCAGAGAGAAAAATGTCATATGGAAATCCTTAATATGGAAATATGGAATCCTATTAAATTCACTGACGGTGATTCTTCCAGTTGATTATCGCTGAATCTTAAGTTGATACTACTGGGTTTCTCTCAGCGCTTATTATGTTATATATAC
This sequence comes from Penaeus chinensis, assembly GCF_019202785.1. Classification (NCBI taxonomy): domain Eukaryota; kingdom Metazoa; phylum Arthropoda; class Malacostraca; order Decapoda; family Penaeidae; genus Penaeus; species Penaeus chinensis. The sequence continues at coordinate 17,073,457 of NC_061856.1, forward strand.
ATATATATATATATTTATACATATATATATACATATAGATATGTCTCTTTCTTCTCTGTCTCTGTCTCTTTGTCTCTCTCTATTTCTTTTTCTTATCTGTCTCTCTGTCTCTTTCTTTTCCTTCTGTCTCTCTCTGTCTCTGGTTTTCTCACTCTCTTTCCTCTCTTTATATTTCTGCCTTTCTCTCTCTTCCTCTTTCTCTTGTAAGAGAGAGGGGATGTGACTGATAGATAGGCAGATATATATTGTAGACAAAAAAGTGTATACAAACATACATACATAACATACATAATATATATACACATATATATATGTATATATACACATATGCATATATATATGTGTGTGTATATATACATATGCATATATATATATATATATATATATATATATATGTGTATATATACATATGCATATATGTGTGTATATACACAAATGCATGTGTGTATATATACATATACATATATATGTGTATATATACATATGCATATATATATGTGTATATATACATATGCATATATATATGTGTATATATACATATGCATATATGTGTATATATACATGTATATACACATATGGAGGGAGGAAAAGAGAGGGGGGGGGGAGGAAAGAGACAGAATTTCGCGACGAAAAGCATTTGACTAGCATAGAGAGGAAGAGAGAGAGAGAGATAGAAAGAGTCAGAGACATGTAGAGGAAGCGATGAAAGAACGATGTGAATATAAGTATCCGTAATGTGATAAAAGCTTAAATACTTAAATACATTTTACAAAGCAATACAAATTAGTCATGATGACGAAGCTCTCTTACCCAGCTATGTATAACAACAACAACGCACGACGTAGCTAACATAGGCCGCGTATTTTCGCAACCGAGGCGATTGAAAGCCACGTAGCTTCCCATCGCGTGCGTAGCGTGGCTACGCTCCCGGCGTGAATCCGCCTTTATGGTTGGCGCCGGTAACACATTGTCTGTATGAATATTCCAATGATTTTAAAAGCATGAGTGGTTTTAAAAGGCAATAATAGCCGCGTATTTGTGTAAGAGACGTGTTTGTATCTACACCTGTCCGTAGAATTATATTAGTCAAGGAAATATTCTAACCTTCACAAGTTTCACTGCACAATAACATTTATCCTTTTATTTATTTAACAACCATCGTGTATATCGAGCAATATCTAGTTACATCATCTTCAGTTCGTTTTTCATTCATATTCATTATTCTTACAAAATGGCACACAGGTAATATGAAGGAAAACGACGGGAAAATAAGCCCTGAGCGTGGCGAGCGATGGCAGCTCCTGTTATCTTGAACACCTCCTGCCAAAAGCCTTTTCTTCCTGCAATTTCTTTCCCACTTCACGCTACTCTGGAAAAATATGGAAACAACAAGAATAGCACATAACCACCCTGCCTGCCTTGTCTATCCGGTGGCAACGCATGTGGAATTTTAATGTTTATCAGAGATGCCTTCCGTCATTTGCCCCGGGGTCTGTCTTCGCTCGTGTGTTGGGTGTAATTAAGTAAGGCGCTTATGCTTGCTGGCCAGATGAGTCTCTCTGGCCCTATCTTTGTTATCAGGCTGCCCAATCTCTTTCTCTTTTTCTTGCTTTCTTTTTGTACATATATCCCTTTTTGTACATATATCCATGTACGTATAAGTGCATACACACACACATATGAATATATATGTGTATGCAAGTATGTATGTGTGTCTGTGATCGATATAAATATGAACAGTGATACATATGTTTCTTTATTTGTCCATTTGTTCATTTAACATAAAAAAAAAACAAATCTTATACATACCTGGGTAAGAGAGCTTCGTCATCATGACTAATTTGTACTGTATTGTAAAATGTACTGAGTATTTAAGCTTTTATCACATGACGTATACTTACGTATGCACATCGTTCTTTCATCGCTTTCTCTACATATCTCTGTGTCTTTCTATCTCCCTCTCTCCCTCTCTATGTTGGTCAAATGTTGTTTGCCTCTCTTTCCTCCCTCCATATATGTATATGTATATATACATATATGTATGTAGGCATGTTTGTATACACTTTTTTTTTTTTTTTGTCTACAATGTATATCTGCCTATCTATCAGTCTCAACCCCTCTCTCTTACAAGAAAAAGAGGAAGAGAGAGAAAAAGACATATAAAGAAAGTAAAGAGAGAGAAAGACAGAGACAGAGAAGAAAGAAAGAGTGAGAAACTGAAACTCATAGACAGAGAGAGAGAGACAGAAGCAAAAGAGAGACAGAGAGATAAATACAGAGAAGAAAGAGAGATACATATTTATATGTATATATACATTTATATTTGTATAATATAATATACATATATATAAGCGCTGAGAGAAACCCAGTAGTATGAACCCTATTCAGCGATAATCAACAGGAAGAATCACCGTGAATGAGTTTAACAGTTTTAGGATAATTTAATTAAGGTTCTTCATGTGACTTTTTTCTCCCCCTGAAGTGCCTGTATATATATATATATATATATATATATATATATATATATATATATATATATATACACACACAACTAAGTTCGCCATAGTGAACGAATGACAAACTGTATAAGATCAGACCAGTAATCGATATGATTACTAGAAAAGTTTCAGGTATCGTTCCTGTTGAAAAACCTTCAACGGACGAAGAAATTGTCCCTTTCGAAGGAGCCTCAAGCATACCCTCCCCTTCTTGGTTGTAACATGTTTAATACAAAATGAAAGTCTTCTCGAGGTAGTATCATTCAAGAGAAAGAAGGAGATGAAGTGACAATGTAGTGGTATGATAACAGAAGGATTACACTTCATAGTAAATTAGCTACACTCGAACCAAACCACAGTAAAGTGGGATTCTCAGGCGAGAGGATACAAAGGCACAGCATGTCACAACTACTAGTAAGGATAAACTGTCTCTTCTACAGTTCAAACTGAAAATAGCAGATTGCTTACTACAGAAAGCGCTGGAGGGAGAAGGGGAAGGCCCTCGAAGGAATCTGCTGAGGATCTGTATAAAGCCAAAACCAAGAAGTGGCTTATAGTAACCATGCCAGTCACACTAACAAGGACTAAAAAATACTATCGTTTTCCAGTGTAAAAAGATGCAAGAATCTGCACTATTATGAGATATGCAAGGTTTTGGGTCATAAAGCATACATGCATAAACATATATATGCATATGTGTATACTATATGTATATATATATATACACGCATACACACATATACGTATATGTATATACATAATTAACCTTTCAGAAAAATATAAACAGTCAGCCATTATGCGTTCCATCGTCCCTGCGGAAAAAATCATGGAGAAAATCTTTGTTCCAGTAGCCAGTATTTGTGTGATAGACAAACAGATAAATAGATGAACAGATAGACTGTGAATGTGTGTCGGCAGGAAGTCAGTCATCACGCGACCTGTGTTTCTTCATCTGTGGGAGTTATTTAGCATGATTTTTTCTCACATTGATATTGCAAGAGCCATACTGATTTGGAATTTCGAAAGATAACAATGATAATAATATTAAAACTTATTTCTCTCTTATGAGAAAACTAAATGCATACTAAAGCAATGTCTCCAGTTATATTTTTATACTGGATACTGCAAATCTTTCTCATGTATATAAAAACAATATATATTTATATAAGTGTATGCATTATATGTATATAATGAGGTTGGAATCCAGGTGGATTCCGAAACTGATGTCTCACTTTCAATAGTTTAGTTTTACATTGTGAGTTTTCTACCATGTATAGATAAGTTTACACATGGACACACCCACGTGTGGCGTACGTGAGTGTACAATTTCTGTGGAAATTCTATAAGGCCCGCGTCAGAATTATTGTCAGGGGCGCCTCCTATTAAACTTGACCACTTGAAGGCTTTCTTGCCCAGAGAAGGTTCAGCGCAAAAGAATTCCTCTGTGACCATCGCCAGTGAAACGATGGAAATCTCTGCAATGAAGAGAGTGTTACTGCAGACGTAGGAAGAATGTTTAGGGTTAAATATAGACAGTTTGTAAACGCGAAAAGAACACATTTTTTTACCCTCAGTATTAGTAAGAATAAAGAGAGAGAGGGAGAGAGAGAATGACAAAAAGAGGAACCAAGAGAAGGAATAGACGCCATATTTGACCAACATAGAGAGGATGAGAGAGATACAGATAGAGAGACAAAGACAGAGATAGAGGCATTGAGAGACAGAGAGACAGCGATGTGCATATAAGTATACATAATGAGCTTACATACTTCATACATTTTCATTAATAAGTCAAAATGACGAAGCTTTCTTACCAAAGTTTGTATAAGCATGTTTTATTTATTTTTTTTCGTTTTTTAATGTATTAGAGCAATTTCGTGTGAGACTGCAGCAGTTTTTAAAATAAAGTGATATACTATTTATAGATACATATAAACAAATAAGTATATGTACGTGTATGTAAACAAATAAACAAGTGAATAAATAAACATGTATTATTGTTCACATCTACATATACATACATACATGCATATATACATACATACATACATACATATTATATACATAAAGGTATGTATGCGTTTATTCTTACATGGGTGTATACACGAAAAGAAAGCAAGAGAAAGAGATAAAGAGCTATGGGACAGCCTGGTAACAAAAATAGAGCCAGAGAGACTCATCTGGCCAGCAAGCGTAAGCGCCTTATTTACACTCAACACACGAGCGAAGACAGACCCCGGGGCAAATGACGGAATGCATCTCTGATAAACAATTCCCCATGCGTTGCCACCGGATAGACGAGGCAGGCAAGTGTGGTTATGCGATACTCTTGTTTCTTTTTCCATGCAAATATACCAGAGTAAACTGGCTAACGTGAAGTAGGAAGGAAATTGACGGAAAAAAGTTTAGGGTACGCAATGCCCAAGACATTAGAAGCTGTCAACGCTCGCCACCCGCAGTATTTATTTTCCTGTTATTTTCCTTCGTATTAGCTTTGTGCCAATTTATAATAATGGTGAATATAAATTCAAAACAAACCTAAGACGATGTAATGAGATTTTGGTTTATATACACAGCGATCCGTAATTAAATAAAAGTCATAAATAAAATAATGCTCGACATGTAGCATTGTGCAGTGAAGCTTGTGAAGGTGCGAATACTTCCCTGACTAACATAATTCTATGGACATGTATGGATCGAGACACGTGTCTTATTAAAAAAACACTGCTATGATCGCCTATTACGCTTTTAATATTGCTCGAATAATCACAGTGACAATGGGTTAGCGGCGGCAACCATATTCAAGTTAACCTTGAATTACTCATCTGTTGCATCAATTACCGATCTTCATTGAAAACTGCGATTTTTTCCCCGTGACCGTGATCACTTATATATCGTGACTCTTGTTCCTTTCCACTGAGACAAAGCATCGGCACTATATAAGGTGAATGATATAATCCTGTTAATAAGTGCACTTCAGCAACGGATTAGCAACGAAATAGTATTCGGCAACTGACCGTGATGTGTATATATAAAGGAGACTGGAGCTGAAGTGCCAATCAACAGCCACACCCCTTTGGGAACACAATACAACTCTTATTTCTATTAAAGGTGTGTGAGAAAAGTATTATGTATCTGCCATACATTTATTTGTGCATGTGTATATGTATGTATTTATACATATGTAAATTAATTCATATATAGGTGTGCATATCTCACACACATACATATATATGAGTCACATGATTTTTGTCTTCTCTACTCTTATTGATGTGCCGACACGTGTTCATTTTCCAACCGTAATATGCGCAACATATTGATCGCTGGAAGCGAAAAAAAGAAGGAATGATTTAGTAAGCATTTTTTTTTCTCATCCCCGACGCAGGCATATCTTAGCATCTGCAATGGCTGCCCATCGCACTGTCACTTTCCTACTGCTCGTCATGCTGTCCCTGGCCGCCGTGAGCGAGTCCTTTGTGCTGTGCCCGAGTTTCCCTGGCTGCTGCCGCTCCAAGAGTTGCCACGCCCTGTGCCCGTCGTGCAGGGAAGCCAGGAACTTCGTCAACGGGGTTCGCAAGAGGCCCAGCGGCCGCGTGCCTAGCATCAGCTTCATCGAGGGAGACCCATTCGCCTTCCCCAACGCCGACATCTTCCCCAACCCGCTCATCTTCATCTAAGCTTCGACTCGGCTTCGGCTATTGATGGATTCGCAGCCGGAAAGGTCGGCTCTCGCGGGAGGGACCGTTTGGCGGCTGCGGCGTCACCAAAAGCCGAGCAGGGCGACGCGGGGAGGCGCGAGAAGCAGGCTTTTTCGTTCCGTTTCTCGGTCTCTCTGAGTCGACTTCCCAGTTGGAGATTATTTCCTGTGGATTCTTTCTCTATACTTTTTCTAAGATTTCATAGCTTCCTCCTTGTTTCGTTATTTGTATTTCCTCATCTCAGGATCATGTCTTTTAGTCCTTTAGTTCTCTTAGCATTGCTCCTTTGATTTCCGAGAAAGAATCCGTCAAGCCTAGTCAGTGAGGTTTCTCCGGGAACCTCATCTAGTCCTCAGGGATCTCGCCAAGGGGTCCGAAGCCAAAGATGTCGCGGATCTCATCGTCGGGGGAAAGATAAGAACGCCAAGAGAAGAGTCTGCCAGACTGTCTCTCACGGGTGGATGTCATGCTCGCTGCCATGCACATTCACTCATGCAGGTGAGGTGGCGAGACGCGGAGTCGAAATACCCCGTGAGAAAATTCGTTTCTGCTGTCTCTCTGTTCGACGATGCCCGTGCTCTATGCCCTCCTGTCGTGCCAAAAACGTCCTCCTTCCGGTGTCACTAGACAAACGGTTGTTATATATATTTGGAGTGTGATTTGTCTGTATGACAGGTGGTCATACATGCACATTGTTACCAGTATCATCATCATTACATCACATCTCGTATTTTGACTAGTCAAATGATAAAATGTATCATTATCCTTTTTTTCATGCAGTATATGTATACAGCATATATACCAACACATATACATACATATATACATATACATACATATTTGATATATATATATAAACTTTTCTGTCTCTCTGTATATCTATCATTGTTTCTCTCCCTCTCTCTGTCCGCTATCTATCTCTCCATTATATACACACACGCACACACACATATGAAAATATATACACATTTATAAATATGTGTGCATATAGACACAAACACACACACATATATATATTTGAATAGATATATATGTATATATACGTATATGTGTGTGTATGTGCACATATACTATTTTTAAATATGTTTATATATATAATATGTACACATACTCATACACACACACATATATATACATATATATGCATATTTATAATTTGCATATACACACATATACATACATGCATACATATATATATCATATTTATGCATATAGCTACATGCGCAGATTCATACATACATGCAAATATACATAATTAATAGACATGTATAAACTTCTTTATCTACTTATCCGTCTATATATCTATTATTGTCTCTCTCCCTTTCTGTCCGCTATATTTCTTTTTCACACACATATAAATATATATACACATTTATGAATATATGTATATATACCTACACGGACACAGACATACACATATACATTCACACACACATATATATTTGTATATGTATGTATGTGTGTTTGCTTGTGCACACATACGCTCATACACACACACACACACACATATATACATATATACACATATAATGTGCACACACACATATATATATATATATGCATTCATGTATATGTATACATACCCACACACATGTATATATGTAAATATATATATTTACATATATTTATATATGTATATGTATGTAAATAAATATATAGAAATATACAAACACAACATATATATGTGTGTGTGTACATAAGTATGTGTATACGTGTATATATAATATATATATATCTGTGTATGTCTGTTTGTGTGTGTGCACATATATATGTTTATACGTATAATATAATATATATTTGTGTGTGTATGCATACATACACACGCTTATATATATATATATATATATATATATATATATATATATATATATATGTATGTATACATATACAGACACATATGCACATGTGTGTGTGTAAAGATTGACGTAAATGAGTCATACTTTATCAAAGAAGTAAGACGAGTTTACAGATTTCTTACTTCTGTCGAAAACCCAGTGCAACTAATTAAAAAGCAGAGCCTTTCCTCGTTATATGGAACTGCAAGCTGCTGTTTTTTACACCTTCTACCTTTGTCACAGCACAGGAAATATGCTTGTGAGAAGGCCCACGGCCGTTTAGTAAGATGAACGATACTGGAAAATGATATTACTTTATTGTGACTGGTAAAGTTACTGAAAGACCCTTCTTTGTTTTGGGTTTCTACAGTTCTTCAGTAGATTCCATTGGTGGCCTTTCCCTTTTCTCTCTACAAAAGTCTTTCCTTTTTGTAGTAAGCAATCTGCTACTTTCAATTTGCACAGCTTAAGTGGCAGCTTATACCTACTTGTACTAGGGCTGAGACTTATACTAAAATATCTGCGGTAGAAAAGCCATACTTAACTTAGCATCATGTCTAGGAAAGGCTAGAGCAGTATATGGTACCACTTTTTTCACTTTATTCTGTACAGGGCGAAGCGGAAGTCAAGAATGGCGTCAGTAATTACCATACATACATATATATATATGTATGTATGTATGTATGAACACACCTGTTGGACTATGTAGACTTCTGCTTCAGTATCTCCGTGCAGCAAGTCGCTCTTTATATTTCCTTCAGCCATGATATGGATTCACCTCCTCCATCAAGACTTCAAGAAATGCTTTTAGAGTAGGCGAAGATAGCGAGCTATATCCGAGGATATGCGGCCATTTCTAGTACCTACAGAATAAAGAGCTCTGTGGAGAAACAGGCGCCGATCTCACTGTTTTCATACTTCACGCAGGGGTACAGTGGCTATTACGTGGCAAAGTTCTGAATCGCGCAGCACAACTTCAAGAGGGACTAACGGTGCTGTTAGAGAGAGAGGAAGTATCAAATTTTCGTAAGAAGATGTAAGACGAAAAAATATAAGATAGCGTTTCCTTAAGAAGGTTGCGTGGATTTTGAGAGCCTTTTACTCAAGAGAAACCTCGTAGTTTTGTTCACGGCTTGTGAAAAAGCGTCAGCTCTGGATTTTGATTCAGATCATTAAAAAAAGAAAAAAATAATTTTAGTGCGCGACCTACTTCTCTCAGATGACGTCTCTCTGTGCCAGATTCTGTTTCCGTGAATGAATCTTAAACCAGAATTTCTTTGGATTCGTGAGGATTCTCAGCTGAAGATCGACTGAACTCAAGCAGTCGACTAAACACTGAAGGAAGGCTGTCGAAGAGGCCACGTGGCTGTGAAGCTGGATTCTAGTGACCCTGAAAACGAAGGGATGTAATTTACTTGAAATCGACCCCTACATTGAGAATGTTGTCTGTCGATCACTGTTCCTCCATCTGATCTTCCGTTTGATGATTCAGGACCGATTTGTGGGAAGTTTAATAGTCTTTTGGGATTTGCGGTTTAGTGACATTGTACTGGCTCCGTGTTTTTCCATTGGATTTTTTGTGGCGTTTTTAATTAAACTGCGGTACCTTATTACTTTAATTCCTTTTCCCCTGATACAAGAAGTTTAGGGTTACATTTCTGTTGCTGTGAGTCTCTGAATTATCAGTATTTTTGTGGCCATTAGACGAAGAGACATGATTTTTTTTTTTTTTTTTTTTTTTTTTTTTGTGACGTTTCATACCATATACAGTGGGAATGCTGTTCCCATGGGAGGTTTTATGTCATCTGTTCTTTTCGATTTCATTCGATTTATTTTATGAAACGATACTATTTTCCTTAATTAGTGTCCCTGTGCGTGTTCTATGTATTATTTCTTTCTTCTTAGTCATACGTCTGATCGATGCTGAGGTGTTTTGTTCATGGCCTTTATTTTGATTGTTATTAATTTCACTACTACTACCACTATCATTAATATTATTACTGTTGTTGTTCATGCTGTTATTATTAATATCATTATCATCATCATTACTGTTATTAATATCATAATGATAGTCGATATCATCGTGATTATCATTATCATCATTACTACTACTACTTCTATCATCACCATCATTATTATCACAATTATTATCCTTACAGTTGTCATGACATTCACCACCATCACTATTATTAATTATAATTATCATCAGTATCAAAATCATTACCATCATGTTTATGATTATCATTACTGTCATAAGCTTCTAATTAATCTTGATTATCAATATCATAATTATCAACATTATCATTGTTTTCATTATCATTTTAGTTACTATTATTATTATTATCATTATTCTTTTTATTATCTAATTGTCATTATTATAATAGTTATTAGTATTATCGTTATTATTATTTTTTCATTATCATTATTATCATCCTTTGTCTCATTATTATCATTGAAAGGAAAAAAAATACGTACCGACTCAGAACGGAAGGAAGGAACAGCAACAAAACTACCTAAACAAAAAAAAAAAGAAAAGAGTTAAGCGGTGGCCTCAAGTACTCAAAGGCCTTGTTGTGGTAAGTATATACCGGCCAGCAGCGCCTTGGACAGCGGTTCCCTCCCTACGTTTTCACCCACGAGGAATACTTTCATTTTTTTGTTTATTTGATGGTTTATTTGATTGTTTACATCAGTGGTTCTCAACCTTTTTCAGCTTGTTACCCAATTTAGCATGCCACATTAAGCATGTTACCCCTTTCACACACTTAGCTATATATTTTTTCTTTTCTAATACTGTATATTAGTTTTTGATATTTATTGTTATTTGGTTTAGCTTTGTTACTTACTTATAACAGGTTTACTTTACAACTTAAAATACTAAGACTAAGTTAACATTAATCCTAATACCAATGCTTACTTGATTTTCAGAATTCTTAACATTTTTCTGTCACCCCTCCATTACCCCCGAAAAATTGCTAAATTACCCCCAGGGGGTAATTTACCCCCAGGTTGGGAACCAATGGTTTACATGTTACTCGTTTCAAGTTTATTTTCCAAGATTTACACTTTTGTTATTATATATATGATATATGTACATGATGATAATCGTGATAAAAAATAATTATAATATTAATAATGATGATAATATCAATAATAATGATAATAATAATAAAAATAATAATACTGACATTAATAATAATAAAAATAAAAAGGATAATCCTCCTAACAACTGAGTGCAATCAGATGCAATAGATGATGCTTAGTAAACAAACAAACAAACAAATAATACAAATTGGAAGCTTCTCTTATCTCAAGGAAAGAAAATCTAAACCCCTTGCCTGGTAGTATCAGAAGAGTATAATGAAAACAAGCGCAGGGTCACATGGTTTGACTTAACATAGATATAGACTTTGTAATGTTGCTGTAATATGTGATGCCGATTGAGATATTATTAAGAATATCAGTCATATGTGTAGAATTGTTATATTCATTCAAGTGGGTGTAACTTGGAGTGATGAAAAAGATGAATGTAGGGCCAGGGAAAAAAGTTGATATATATCAGCACACTCACACATGCAATCACACACACACATAGATGCATTCATAAATACATACATACACACATTTATGTGCGCGCGTGTGTGTGTGTGTGTGTGCGTGTGCATATATATATATATGTGTGTGTGTGTGTGTGTGTGTGTGCGTGTGTTAAATCAATATATGTAAGATATTCATATATGTATATCTATGCTCCATTTTATCAATATTCCCGTAATCATAATTAATTCACCATTATCACAGTGCAAACTGACAGGTAAATGAACTTACCGAATCCTTTCCCAACAGAATAAGACTAATAACAATATAATGCGGAACACTTCCATAACCAGCATATCCAGAAAGTTGTCTTGATGGTTGAAGTTCTCTAATTAAGTATTACCGCAGTTAGTAGCCCTGAACATCATTACCTTCGGCGTAAAAACCACGCATGCTTCATTAGTTATCAGATTACAGATCACAAACATCTATTATTTTTATTATAAATCGCAGAAAAAAAATTAAAAGGTTTTACTGTGAGAGAGAGGGAAAAAAAAAAAAAAAAATAGACAGAAAAATCACATCAGATATGGATGGAAATGAATTACTGCGAGGTAGCAAAGCATCCACAGGTGAAAAATTACACTAAGCAACTGAGGCGTAATAACAGGTGAGGGTTTAAATACGCGGGACAAACGCAGGTAAGCATGCACACTCTCCCTCACCCACACGGGAACATCACATCACCCTTATCTCTCTCTCCAGGTAGGCAAATAGATATTTGCACTGCATGCTACATTTGGAATCATCGCAATTATCTGTATATCATCTTTGTTCAGTACTCTTAGGGTTCATGAAGGATGGGTGCAAAGTGAGTCTTTGGTCGTTTAAGAAGCCTTTTTATTTGATCTGTTTATACATTTTTTTTTTTTTTTTTTCAGAAATCAAATCCGAGACGATGGCAAGTGTTCGGTCCATTGCTGTGCTTATGTTGGTGACGCTGTCCCTGGCTGCGGTGTGCGATTCCCGGGTGCTGTGTCGGCAGTTCCCTAGCTGCTGCGCGACCAACTCGTGTCACGCACTGTGCCCCTCGTGTCGGGAAGCCAAGTTCTTCACCAAAGGCGTGAGGAACAGGCCCAGTGGACGTGTTCCCAAAATCAGCTTCATCAACGGAGATCCCTTTGCCAACCCAAGTGGCGGCGTATTCCCCGACCCTCTCATCTTTGTGTAATG